>NC_083740.1:14900709-14983209 GCF_033458585.1 Syngnathus typhle
TCGGACCAAATTAAGCTCCCTGCGCACTGAGGTCCACTTAAATTTTGAAAAGTACATCAGGACTTACAAAATATTTTCTAAATTCCAGCGATGGCTCTGTCACAATAATGCAACCAGTGTGGTGCAGTTGTGTGTGTGTGTGCTTGCACACAGGGCGTTGTGATGCGAAGTGCAGTGGTGTTGGAGTAGTAGTGCTCGTAGTTAGTGCATGTTGCATGCTTCTTCCTGCTTCCTACCTTCTGCTTTCAGCCACTGCCGCCGGCTAGCCCCCTGTTTCCGGGGGCGAAAAGAGGAGCCGAGTGCGTAAGTCTCCTCAGCCGGTCCATAGCCTCTCCACCGTCAAGACTTCTGCATGCCTCCTCGTGGCCACACATGGTAACTGGGTGCCTCACGGCTCCAGGCTAAATTGCAGGGGATCGATCGGGGGAGCAACAGTGGGCCCCTAGGCGTGACGCACAGGCCCACCGGCGCGTGGATGTCCTGGTGCCCGCTAACCACTGTCCCAGCTATGGGGGAAATAGCACCCCCGCTGCCTTGTGGGTATCGTCTGGAACGAAAAGGCTAAGGGAGCAAACCCCGACAGGAAACCCGGCTTGGACTCCGTTAGGCAGACTCATGCTTTAAAAGAAAAAAGGCATTGTTCTGGCAACTCCTGCAGCCAACCTGATGCCAAACGTATCGGTTCACCGTTCCTTTGGGTGACAACAGGAAGGCCGAGAGGGAAGCCCTGATGCCTGGGAAACTCAAGGCTTCCATAAAACTTGCCCAGGCTTCTTGCGCACTGGAGAGGAAACTTCAGCTCCACTAACCAGTGGAGACACAACACGGGAGGTTAGCAGTTACTGGTTATAAGCCCTTTCATATTGGCGTAGAGTGTGGGTGCCAGGGGCTACCTCCGACGGTGGGAGAGATGTTCGGTCTCATTGGACAGCTACCGCCCGCCTCAAGCTGGGCAGCCCCCAGCCAATAAGGTGCTTTCCCGCCACAGCCTGCCTGCTTCATTGGGTGCTTGGAGCTCAGGGATTTATCCTAACAAGTGGGCTGTAAATTCACGCACCAAGCAACAAAAGGAAATTACCGAAGATTCCAACACTACGCCTGGGGTGCTGGAATGTCAGGACTATGACACCCGGGCTCAGCGACAACCTACAACAAATTAGTGATGTCCGTAAAACTGCAGTTATCAACAACGAACTCCTGAAGCTCAGAATTGACATCTCGACCCTCCAGGAAACACGACTCCATGGATCTGGCTCACTCAAGGAAAAGGACTATACCTTCTTTTGGCGGGGGAAGCCCCCTGAGGAAACCAGGGAACACGGAGTAGGGTTCGCTGTCAGGAACACACTCCTGGGAGCAGTGGTACCACCCACAGGTGGCTCTGAGAGAATCCTGGTTCTCTGCCTCAATACATCTATGGGACCTGTCCACCTAGTGAGTGTGTACGCTTCAACACTTAGCTCCCCCCAGGAAATAAAAGAAAGGTTTTATGATGAACTCGAAGCGACTCTTAAAAACATTCCCAGCCGTGAACGGCTCTACCTACTTGGTGACTTTAATGCTAGAGTCGGAGCCGATCGTGACTTCTGGCCATCCTGCTTGGGACACCATGGCATCGGTAAGCTGAATGAAAATGGGCAGAGACTTCTGGAGTTCTGCACATATCACCACCTCTGCATCACCAACACATACTTCCAGACCAAACCCATTCGCAAAGTCTCTTGGAGACATCCACGCTCAGGTCACTGGCACCAGTTAGACCTGATCATAACACGCACTTCTGATCTCGGAGGCATCCTTCAAACACGCAGTCTCCACAGTGCAGTCTGCGACACAGACCACTCCCTTGTGCTCTGTAGAGTCAAGCTACAGGCAAAAAACCTACATAGATCCAAATCAAAGGGAGCCCCACGCATCGACAGCAGCAAAACAACCGACCCAACCAAAGCTACAGCCTTCCTCTGTGCCTTAGAAGTCTCCCTCCACGGCCCACCCCAGTCCAGCTCCGCTCAGCGGTACTGGGATGGCTTGAGGGATGCCATACACAGCACGGCCCTGTCGGTCTTTGGCAAAAAGCAGGGAAAACCAAATGACTGGTTCAATGCCAATTTAACAACATTGGCACCAATTCTTGAAGAAAAACGCGTCGCACTCACAAATTACAAGCGCACTCCAAACACCAAAACTCTACAGACCCTCCGATCTTCTAGGGGGAAACTCCAACAAGCCGCTAGACGTTGTGCCAATGACTATTGGCTACAGCTCTGCAGCAACATTCAAGCAGCTGCTGACACAGGCAACATCAGACTCATGTTCGATGGCATCAAAAAGGCACTTGGACCATCACCCCGCAAAATTGTCCCATTGAAATTAGCTTCGGGAGAAACCATCGCTGAACGCTCTAAGCAGCTGGACCGCTGGGTGGAACACTACTCAGAGCTCTATGCCAGGGACAACAGTGTCTCTGATGCAGCCCTCAGGCATGTAGGGCACCTACCTGTTATGGAAGAGCTCGACATGGAACCAACAACTGAGGAGCTAAGCAAAGCAATTAACAGCCTGCCCAGCGGAAAAGCTCCAGGCACCGATGGGATAACAGCCGAAGTCCTCAAGTGTGGGAAGCCTGCTCTTCTGCATAGACTGCACAAGCTTTTATGCCTGTGCTGGAAAGAAGGCTCTGTCCCACAGGACATGAGAAATGCTAACATCGTCACCTTGTACAAAAACAAGGGAGACAGGAGTGACTGTAACAACTACCGTGGCATCTCCCTACTCAGCATTACCGGTAAGCTCTTTGCTCGAGTTGTACTAAACAGACTCCAAGTCCTTGCAGAGATGCTCTACCCAGAGTCACAGGCAGGGTTCAGAGCAGGAAGATCAACTCTGGACATGATCTTCACCCTGAGACAGCTGCAGGAGAAGTGCAGAGAACAACATAAACCTCTCTACATGGCCTTCGTTGACCTTACCAAGGCTTTTGACCTGGTGAGCAGGAGCGGCCTTTTCCAAATGGTGGAACGGATAGGTTGCCCGCCAAAACTCCTCAGCATCCTCCAGTCCTTCCACACTGACATGAAAGGTACTGTTCAGTACGATGGGTGCACTTCTGAGTCCTTTAACATCCGCTGTGGTGTCAAACAGGGATGCGTTTTGGCACCCACTCTGTTTGGGATATTCTTCTCTCTCCTCCTGCGCCAAGCCTTCGGAACATCAACTGAAGGAGTTTACTTACACACCAGGACAGATGGCAAGCTATTCAACCTATCCCGACTGAGAGCAAAAACCAAGGTCAGACCACTCACCATTCGGGACATGTTGTTTGCTGATGATGCAGTATTGGCAACACACACTAGGGAACACCTGCAGACTCTTCTAGACCGGTTCAGCCAAGCATGTCAGGACTTCAACCTGACCATCAGCCTAAACAAAACCAAGACAATGGGCCAGGGGACTACTGTCCCACCTTCCATCACCATCAACAACTACACACTGGAAGCTGTAAGCAGCTTTATCTATCTTGGGTCTACCATCACCTGCAATTTGTCACTCGATGCCGAGGTCAGCAGCCGGATTGGGAAAGCAGCTTCTACCTTTGGAAAACTGACACCCAGAGTATGGCAGAACAGCAAGCTCACCATCCATACAAAGGTGCAAGTGTACACGGCCTGTGTCGTCAGTACACTCTTGTATGGCAGCGAAGCCTGGACTCTTTATGCACATCAAGAGAGAAGGCTAAACTCTTTCCATCTGCGTTGCCTGAGACGCATACTGGGCATCACCTGGCGGGACAGGATCACAGACAGTGCAGTCCTGGAGAGTGCACAGCTCCCCACTATGCTCTCCCTGCTGAAGCAGCGGCATCTCCGTTGGCTGGGCCATGTCCGTCGGATGGAAGATGGTCGTATGCCAAAGGACATCTTATATGCAGAGCTAAAATCAGGCAAAAGGCAAGTAGGCCGCCCACTGCTCCGCTACAAGGATGTCTGCAAACAAGACCTCAAATCCTTCAACATCAACCCAGCCATCTGGGAAGACGTCGCCCAGGATCGTCACAAATGGCAACAGGCTCTCCAAAACGGGCTGCAGACCTACGAAATCACCCTGGCTCAACACCGAGAAACGAAAAGGAAATTGAGGAGGCAGCAAGCCACCATGCCCCCACCTCCACCGGGTCTGGCCCACATCTGTAACATCTGTGGCCGTGTCTGCCTCTCACGGATAGGACTCATCAGCCACAGCAGACGCTGTGCAAAGAACATCTAACCTCCAGACACAAGAAATCTATGGTCTTTCGAGACTGTGATGCCTATGATGGATGGGTGGTGCAGTTGCACGGTTGGCGGCACGCTACGGTTGCGCGTTCGGCGGTGCGCTGCAGTTGCGCGATCAGACAAAAATGAGCAAATGAAAAAATGCTTAAAAAACGCATGTTTTTTAGTCTTGGAATGGATTAAAATTTTTTCCATTATTTGTAATGGGGAAATTTGATTTGGAACGATTCGCTTCTCCAACCGCCTTCTGGAACGGATTGTGGTCAAAAACCGAGGTTTGACTGTATTCTGATTCTAATTTTGTTTGTTGGCGCAATTCTTAAATTGTTTTACAATATCACAATTTAAAGTTCGTTGATGTGCAGGTAACGCATCAGCCTACTTTGTCCTGCTCTGCCGGCATTCCAGCCTTTCTTATCTCCTTTAAACTAAAGAGCCTGTGTTGCATTCGGTTGTCCTGCCTCATTTTTGACAAATCAAAGCACAAATCAGAGATGCTGCTGATTCTGCTGACGCGAACGAAGTGGAAGACTGCATACCAGGGCTGTGGACTCAGACTCAGGGACCACCGAGTCCGACAATAAAAAAAAAAAAAACATTTGTGTTTATTTTTCGTGCGTATTTGCTTTGCTTGAGTTCAATATGGTTTTTGGTCAAACGCACATGCGCGTGAGGGGAAATCCCGCAAAGGAGGAGGGACAAACAGAGCAATTGGTTTTGCTGGCTTTTTAATGAATGGCGACTGTGACTACGGGGGCCCATTAGGTCCAGAAAAGCTGACAAGACGCTTGCCAAAATGGCAAGGAAAAAATGCACAGCTAAACGAATATATGACGATGAACACAGGACGTTTTTAACAGAGTTAAAGTTGTTTTTTGTTGAACGCTATGGCAAGCTATTCTGCCTGATATGTCGGACGTCATTGGCGCATTTAAAAGCTTCAAATGGTCAGCGCCACTTCAGCTCACTTCATGCCAATATTGATAAGGACTTTGCAAAAGGGACTGAATTTCGCAAGCACAAGTTTGGAGACTTTGAAAAGTCAGGCAGAAAAATAGATACAGTAGCACTCAGAGACTGTCACACTTGCATTGTTTCAACTGGCTTGGAACATTGCACGGGCTAAAAAGCCATACAATGAAGTGGAGTTCGTTAAAATATGCCTCAGTGACGTTATTGAATTTTATTTTCATCATGCTGCTGAGAATGCGCGTAGGAATACTGTCCACAGCCCTGCTTGCTTGTTCTGAAGACAAATTTAATTGTTGGGTGCGCGCCCGCGCCTGCCTGCCTGCGTGCGTGCATGTACAAGACCCACAATGCCCCACGCGCAGCCAAGATGGAAGAACCCTGGAGCAGCGAGAGAACAATGTTTTGCCTCTAGATTTGGGGGGGAAACGGAGCGTAAGTTATGATCAATGCGGCCACGTTGAGTTGCACTTAGGCTAATGTTTACATTATGTACCAATGTCAAGGACGATTATGTCACCCAGCTTATATCATTGATGTGTTTCGATAGTTGTGGGGTCGTCACTAATTATTTGTGTTTAGATAAATGTCTGAGCTATAATGGTGTAATTAATGATTAAAACGTGAAAGTATCTGTTTATTGTATTCGTTTATATGTTTAATAAAGACAAAGCCATCACAAAATTGTTGTAATTATTTAGATTTTGATCTAAATTAGCCTTGAATAAAGACTAAGCAGTCACATGAATTAACAGAAAAAATGGACAGCCGGACTCGGACTCATGGTCAAGAGGCCGGACTCGGACTCGGTGCAAAAATCTGACCGAGTCCACAGCCCTGCTGCATACAAAGGGTGACTACGGGAGGCTGAGATAAAGCGTGGTAGAACTGCACTTACAGTTCTGAGCCAATCAGCGGCAACGATACAGATCAATATGTTCCCATTGGTCTCGTCTCTTCTACCGGTAATAGTATGCTGTAAAGTAATATGGCCAGAAAAAGCACCGCGCTATACGTGATGACGCAAAAAGCCGCAATGCTCCAGAATATCCGCAATATTTAAAATTCTTAAAAACTGCCGAGGCCGCGAAATAGTGAGTAATCACTGTAACTTGTCTTACAAATTTCAAAAAGTGAAAAAATATTCCTTCGAATTGTGTTAAACATAAGCATATTGCTAAATGTATTACACAGTGTACAGCATTAGTTTTATTTTAACCATCTTAGTGACATATTTACATTGTGAAAGTTTTATTCCTTAAGCACCACATGGGGTTTGTAGCCAGTACATTCGGAGTGCCGGTCACAAGCCCGGGGATAAATGAGGAGGATTGTGTCACGAAGGGCACCCGACATAAAACAAGCCAACCAAAACATACAAAATAAAAAACAAATTACCATCCCGGATTAGACATGACCCGGCTTAACAATGTCTGCCGCCAGTGCTGTTGCCCAACAGGGTGCCGGTGGAAATTGGGCTATTGCTGGCCGAAGAAGAAGAGGAGGTGAAGGTGTCCACAGACAGTGGGAGAAGAGGAGAACAATAAGGTTTTTTTTTCTTTCTCCTTTAAACTAAAGAGCCTGTGTTGCATTCGGTTGTCCTGCTTAGTAAAAGGAGAGAGCTGGCTGACTTGGACAGAAGAAAGGTAGAAAGACATACAGTATTATGTGTGAAAGAGACCAAGTGGAAGGGAAGTAAAAATAGAATCCTGTGGGTTCAAGTTGTTGTATCATGATGTAGATGAGCTGTTTGGTGCACCTCATTTTATCAAGCACATTGGAGCTGAGAGGATGGAAAGTTGCTGGTTTTCAGCGATCACTTTTGGACTCGATAGACCAGGGGTCACCAAGTTTGGTTCTCAAGGGCGCCAATCCAGCCTGTTTTAGATACGTCCCCACTGCAATACACCTGATTCAAATCATCAGGATCATTATCAGCCTTAATAGAGCTGATCATTTGAATCAGGTGTGTCGTGACCCCTGTGATAGACTAATGGGCTCACTATGAGCTCTTTACAGGCTGATTTTGTTTTCTAGTTTTCATGTTGGGTTAAAAAATAATGTGTGCATTGCATGTACCATATTGGCCCGATTATAAGACGGCCCCGATTATAAGACGACCCCCTCTTTTTCAAAACTCAAGTTTGAAAAAATACTTTTTAAACACCAAATTTAATTTTTATACAGAAAATAATTACATCTGAAAAAATGATTATAACAACATATTCGAGAGAGAAAGCATGTTATTTTGCCTCATTCAAATCATGCAAAAACTGTCCATCACATCTTAATATCTGAACATTTAAATATGTAAACTAAAGTGCAATCACATTTGGAAATAAATGGCTTCTGGTTTTTGAAATGTAAATAAACCAATCTACTGTGATAAAACAACAACATTTCAATAACTGCATTAACCATTAAAGTGAAGTCTAACTGTAGTCTTGAAACAAATCTGAATTAGGAAAAACATCGCAACAAAATAATGCAACTGCTACTGCCATTGTTAGGGAGCCTGAAGACTGTATAGGGGGTTGGCTCGGATGGTTATGCTCCTTTCGCCCCCGGGTGTCGGTCAGAACACAGGAGGGAAGATGTGGTTCAGTTTTGATTGCTTTATTGAATTATTGGCAAAAAATAATAATAAATAACCATAAATAAAATACTCTCGGAAACACACATCTCGCATAAGTCATCGATCGAGACAACAAAATACATTTGCTGGCGACCATTAGTCGCTGTGCCGCTGGATAACGGCCACTCGTACGATGCGAGGCAAACTTAAAGGAGCACGCCGGAGCTGTCAATCAAACGGCGCGCACACGAAGCAAACCGCGATCGGAGAAACGGCACAACAGTGGACAGTAGTAACAATGACTAGTATAGACTCACTTTGTGTCAAAGATGCACACAATCACAGCAACATACTCAGCCGATACCAGCAACCTTTAACTTACCGCTGCGCACAAGTGAAAATGGGTATAATGTCTCGACCCCGAATATAAGACGACCCCCACTTTTTCAGTCTTATTTCAATGCAAAAAACCTCGTCTTATATTTGGGCCAATACGGTAATATTCAATGTGTATTTGGGATAAAAGATCACGTGTGCATTGCAAAATCTAATTTGGATGTTAAAATATAATCCTGTATTATAAAAATATAATAAATGTTAAAATCTATATTTTGTCTTAAAAGATAAAAAATAAGTTTAAGATTAATTTAAACATGTATTATATGCACTAAAATAGTCAAAGCTAATTGGTTCAAATTATTTCTAAAAAGAAAGTGTTTTAATAGCATAAATAATTTAAATGGACTTAAGTTAAATGTTTAAAATATTAGAATTACTGCCCAGTAAAAAATAAGCTAATTTGGTTTAAGAATTGTATATTTATTTGTTTGGTTTATATCTGTTTAAGGTTTTCACTTACTATTTCTACTACCTCATCAACTATTTTTAACAATAAACTGAGTGAAACCGAGTCTGGTCCAAGTCCTTTACCAGTGTTGGGCAAAGATACAATGAACAAAAAGAACACAGGGCAACCTATAAGAGTACAGGGCAACCTATAAGAGTGGAGGAAGGTCCACACAGGTGGACGACATACTTTGTAAGAGATGCAACTTGAAAGAACCTGGAGACTGTAAGGTGGTGGCAGGTCAGAGTGTAGCTAGAAAACATAGGATGGTGGTTTGTAGATTGACATAAGAGGTGAAGAAGAAGAGAGTCAGAGCTCAACATAGGATCAGATGGTGGAAGCTGAAGGAGTCAGTTTGAAATTAAATGAGAAGGTGAGGGAAGAAGTGGATGGTGGAGAAGCAAATTTGAACAACTGATACTGTACTGCAGATGTGGTAAGGAACACAGCTAGAAAGGTACTGGGTGTGACACCTGGACAGCAGAAGGAAGACAAGGAGATTTGGTGGTGGAATGAAGATGACCAGGAAATCATATGGAACAGGGGTGGCCAACCCGCGGCTCTTTGCCGGGTTTCATGCGGCTCCTTTACGTTCGGCTCGCGAGCCGCATGCGGCTCTTTGCCAGGTTTGATGCGGCTCCTTTACGATCGCTTTGCGTGTTCGCATCGCTTCGGGGGGGGGGGGCTGTAATGGGACGTCAAACGCTGCGTGTTTGCTTCGGGGGGGGGGGGGGGGATGGTATGTGGCTCTTTGCGGTACACAGTAAAAAAATGTGGCTCTTAGTCTCTGACTGGTTGGCCACCCCTGATATGGAGAAAAAGTTGTCAAAATAGAAGTGGGATAGTCAAAGAAGTAAATTGAGTACAAGGAGATGCAGCGAAATGTGAAGAAAAGTAGCAAAACCTAAGGAACAGTGTTAAGAATTCTTCGTTATGTTATTCAGCTGTGCTTTTACGCGAGACCTCTTCCTGTTTTCACGTTTGAGTACTTGTTCGTTTCTGTCATCGTTTTGGCTATTGATATGGCCCACATGCAGGAAACCAACTCAGAAGTTCAGAATGAGTGATGAGTGTTTATTAGAGGAGATGCGGTGGAGGCTGAGCGGGGGGGAGGATCTGAGCCAGGAGCAAGGAGCGGGAGCGGCAACGGCGGAGCGTGTGGAGTTCAGCCAGACGGGGTGGATCTTGGCGGTGAGCCGTGGGGGGAATCTGCGAGCAAAACACACAAGTATTGGTCAGAGGATTTGACGTGGCTGTGGCGGGGATCTTACTGCAGACCGGAGGATAAAGAGAAGGTGGCGTCGATGAGCAAGAGGGTTTCGAGGAGCTTAAGGCACAACTGTGGAGGTGATCACAACAGGTAGGACACTCCGGCGACGAGTGGTTGACAGCGTGCTCCTTAAGAGCCGTCCTCTAACGAGCCTGATGAGCCGCACCTGGGACCTCTGCCACTCTGCCACTCTGCTCACGGTTGCTCCCTGTGGAAAAAAAGAGGTGCACCACCCCGGACCCTGACACCACCCCCCCTCAATGGCCGCTCCCCAGGGGCCCAGAAGAGGAAGACGGGAGCGATGACCAGCAGTCCGAGATGAGGTTTGGATCACGGATGTAGGAATGGGGCACCCACGAGCGGTCCTCGGGTCCGTAGCCCTCCCAGTCGACGAGGTACTGCCACCCACGCCCCCGCCTACGGGTGTCCACGATCCGTCGGACCGGGTAGACTGGGTCTCCACCAAGATCCCGGGCAGGAGGCGGGGCTCGGCCGGAGGGAGAAGCGCACTGGACTCGACTGGCTTAATCTATGAGACGTGGAAGGTGGGATGGACCCGGAGGCTCGGAGGAAGACGGAGACGGACCGCTGAGGGACTAATTACCGCCAGGATCTCATACGGCCCGATGAAGCGGGGGGCCAGTTTCCGTGACACGGACTTGAGGGGGACATCCTGAGAGGAAAGCCAGACCTTCTGACCTGGGGAATAAAGTGGGGCAGGCGTGCGTCGCCGTTCGGCATACCTGCGGTTCTGCTCGATGGAAGGCCCTTGGCTTGACGCCGTTGGACCAAACGTTCTTGCAGCGCCGTATACGGTGACGAACTGACGTGACCGCAATCTCCTTCTTGTCGGCTGGGAACAGCAGCGGTTGATAACCTAATGAGACTTCAAATGGAGAGAGACCTGTGGCACCGGAGACCAGGGAATTGTGTGCATACTCCACCCATGCAAGATACTTGTTCCACTCCGCCAGGTTATCGGAGGTTAGGCATCGGAGCACGGCATCGAGCTCCTGGTTCATGCGCTAGGTTTTCCCGTTGGTCCGGGAATGGTAGCCCGACGTTAGGGAGACCTTCGCATCCAGGGCCGAGCAGAATTGTTTCCACACCTGGGAAATGAACTGTGGACCACGATCGGACAGGATCTCCTGTGGAATGCCATGGAGACGGAATACGTGCTTGACGAGAAGTTGAGCAGTCTGGAATGCAGAGGGGAGCTTCTTGAGCAGTACAAGATAACAAGACTTGGAGAAGCGGTCAACGATGGTGAGGATGGTGGTCATTCCCTGTGATATGGGCAGGCCCGTCACAAAAATCCAACGCAATATGTGACCAGGGACGTTTGGGTATGGCGAGAGGCTGTAGAAGTCCAGTGGGGGGTCTATGGAAGGACTTATTGCGAGCACAGACGGGACAGCCAAGAACGTATTCCCTGACGTCCTTATGGATGGCCACCAGAAGCGTCTTGTGATCAGCGCAATGGTGCGACTGGTACAGAGATGGGCCGTGAATTTAGCAGAGTGAAACCAGTGAATGAGGCGGGAGCGGACTGTGGAAGGAACATAGGTCTCCCCGTGCGGGCCTGTGCGTGGATCGGGTTCCTGAAGCTGAGCCTGAGCCGCGAGTCCTTCGATGTCCCAGGAGAGGGAGCCTACGGTGCAACTAGGGGGAAGGATGGGAGCTGGTTTCTCCACTGACACGCCGGGAGCGAATTGTCAAAATCAAAGTGTGCTTTATTGTCAATCCCTTCATATGTCAAGACACACAAAGAAACCGAAATTCCGTTTCCTCTATCCCACGGTGACGAGACATAGTACACGATAGACATACAAGTAGACGACACAAAATAAAAACAAGAAGGCACAAACAATAAATAATAAATAAATAATATGAGTGATGAATAAATAATAAACAAATAACCCAATAAATAAGAGGAGCAAAACTGAGCCAGTATGCATACAGCAGACAGTAAGCATAGCGCAAAGTACAGGACGCTACGCAGAAAGGGGGACCGAGTTCAGGATCCTAACAGCCTGGAGTATGAAGCTGTTGGTGAGTCTGGTGGTGCGGGAGCGCAGGCTCCTGTACCTCTTCCCAGAGGGCAGAAGAGCAAACAAAGAGTGAGCGGGGTGACTCACATCACTCACAATCGTGGTCGCCTTGCGGGTGAGATGGGAGGTGTAAATGTCTTTCAAGGAGGGGAGCGAAGCACCAATAATCTTACCAGCCGTGTTCACTATGCACTGCAGGGCCTTCAAGTTGTAGTCAGTGCAGCTGCCACCCCAAACAGCAATACAGCTGAAGAGGACGCTCTCAATGGTGCCGCCGTAAAATGTAGTCATGACGGCCGGAGGAGCGCTCGCTCGCCTGAGTTTCCGCAGGAAGTACAGGCGGCGCTGGGCCTTCTTCGCCAGTGATGCGGTGTTGGTGGACCAGGAGAGATCCTCACTGATGTGCACCCCCAGGAACCTGCTGCTGCTCACTCTCTCCACCACAGCACCGTCGATGGTCAGCGGCAGGTGTTGGGTGTGACCCTTCCGGAAGTCAACAACAATCTCCTTGGTCTTGTCGACGTTCAGCAGGAGGTTGTTGTCCCTGCACCACGTGGTCAGAAGGTCAACCTCCAGCCTGTATTGAGTCTCGTCTCCCTTGGTGATGAGACCCACCAGAGTCGTGTCGTCAGCAAACTTCACTATGCGGTTGTTGCTGTAGGTTGCAGTGCAGTCATGCGTCAGGAGGGTGAAGAGCAGCTGACTGAGCACGCAGCCTTGGGGGGCCCCTGTGCTCAGCGTGATGCTGGCGGAGATTTTGTCGCCAACACGTACCACATGTGGCCTCTGACAGAGGAAGTCCAGTAGCCAGTTGCAGAGGTAGGTACTGAGGCCCAGCTTGTCAAGTTTGCTGATGAGACATTGTGGCACAATGGTGTTGAAGGCAGAACTGAAGTCCACAAACCGCAATCTCACATACGAGTCCCTTCTCTCCAGGTGGGTGAGGGCCGAGTGGAGGGCAGAGCAGATGGCATCCTCAGAGGACCGTTTGGCTCGGTACGCAAACTGGAAGCGGTCAATGGTGGGGGGGGAGAACGGATCGGATGTGCTCCATGACAAGCCGCTCAAAGCACTTCATGATGATGGGCGTAAGTGCCACGGGGCGGTAGTCATTGAAGCAGGATGGAGCAGGTTTCTTCGGCACAGGTACGACACACAGCAGTCACGCACTGTCCGGTTTGTAGATCTCAGCAAGCGAATGTAATCCATTTTGTTGTCCAGTGATCGAACATTCGCCAGAAGAATGGAAGGCACGGCCGGGCGGGTTGGGTTGGCCGCCAGCCTGGCCTGGACGCCCCCACGCTTGCCCCTCTTCAGCCTCCTTACACACCGCTTTCGACGCTTCCCAACCGGGGGAGGAATAGCAGACGAGTCCGGCAACGCTTCAGGACGTAGCAGTCCGAACACATAAAACTGCCGGACAAACACTCATTAGACGAACAAAACACCGTTCGGGCGGGACAGAGAGAGGTCGCTGCGTATGCACGCGCCGCCATCGGGACAAGGCGTCTGGTTTGGTGTTCTGGGAGCCTGGGGGATAAGAAACGGACAAATTAAAACGAGAGAAAAACAAGGACCAAAGAGACTGTCGAGAATTCAGGCGTTTGACGGACTGCAGATACGACAGATTTTTATGGTCTGGCCAAACTAATATGGGTTGTTCGGTGCCCTCTAACCAATGGCGCCACTCCTCCAGCGCAAGCTTGATGGCCATAAGCTCTCGGTCCCCTATGTCGTAGTTTCTCTCTGCTGGAGTTAAACGTCGGGAGAAGAATGCACAGGGGTGAAGCTTTCCGTCAGTGTCCGAGCGTTGCGACAAGATAGCTCCCTCTCCTGTGTCAGAAGCGTCGACTGCTTGCAGGGATACGGATGGATGAGGATTGGTGCCTGTGAGAACTTCTCTTGGCCTCTGCCACTCTGCCACTCTGCTCACGGTTGCTCCCTGTGGAAAAAAGCAGGTACACCACCCCGGACCCTGACAGTTTCAGTTGAAAAGTCTCCTAACAAAAGGAAATAACGATCATATGTATCTACCCTTTAGGACAATGTTCTGTTTCTCCAAATGTTTGTTTTCATTCTTTCGAGGTCTGTTTCGCGAATTAGCATCGTTTCGCTTGCTCGTTAGCCTGTACAGTTAACGTGTGTGTTATTCACCGACAGTTTAAGACATCAATGTGAATATAACCTCATCTGCGGTCAATAGAGGCAATTTATTACCGAGAAGTGTTTATTTACAGTGTCTGAGTTATATTTACATGGTTTTGAATTTGTCCTTATTTCTTTATATTTCAGAAACTGCTTATGCTTACTCTTGTACTTGTGCTTGCTGCCGGCTGCTCACTTGCTAAATAGATGGCTTGTTTTCTTGCCTAAATACATGTTCAACTCCACTGCATAACTGCACGGCATTGTACTGGAGCGCATCATTTCAAATCAAAGCAAGAAAATCTTCCCTGATGTCCAACGTGCTTTCTGACAGAAGCCCTGTAGTGGTCAGTCACCTTAAAGCCCAGCATTAGAGGTCCTCAACAAACAGCCTGTCCATATGATCAGCATCATGGTCAGCTCCATTTTTCCACAATCTCCTCTCACTGTTATTTCTGCTCCCCGGTCAGCCCCTTTCTTCCGCCTGCAAATAATCAGCACTCATTGCCTGACACCTGTTCAATACCACACCTGCTCCTGGCTCTCCTATTGAAACCGTGCACTCCCATCACTCCTGGCTGGTTCATCTGCTTTGACACATGTACACCTGCCACCTGTTCCTGCTCTGTTTCCTGACTCCTGTTTGCCTGATCTGCTGTGTAGCAGTATGCCTGCTTGCTTGCTTCCTGCCTTTTTTGCTTTCTCTGTTAGATCTGACCTCGTCTGTCCCCGACGACGAACTTGCCTTGTTCTTGTCTGCCTCGACGATGAACGCTCATCAACCGGCTTGCCAGCCTGCTTTGTGCACCGGGCGGACAGACGGACAAACAGATGGACAGATATTTTATTGATCCCAGGTGGATGTTCAGTGTCCAGCAGTATTCAAACCCAAGAGTGTGCACATAGAAGAAAGGATAACAGATTATTATGAAATTGGCATGCACCAGTAATATATAATTAAATAAACAAAAAATAAACATCAATCATGTTAAACATGTCAAACAATAGCCCATGATCAAATCCGTGATCATCCACTTGATCTTGTCTCACGGCACGAGGGAGAAATAATCCCCTCAGCCTTTTTGTGGAGCAGGATGGTGTCAGCAGCCTCTCTCTCTCTCTCTCTCAGAATTGCTGGGGTGCCAATACTTTTGGCTTGCTCTCTCTCTCTCTCTCTCTCTCTCTCTCTCTCTCTCTCTCTCTCTCTCTCTCTCTCTCTCTCTCTCTCTCTCTCTCGCTCTCGCGCTCTGAACTTTTGAACTCAACATTTCCTCACAACCAAGTGAGGGCACTCAAAGTGCACTTGTTTCTAAGTGACTCCATCTGGAAACTGAATTATGAGTTGACAGAAAGAGTAGAAAGCCTTGTGTTTTATTTGAAAACATCTGAGAGCAAAGGTTCTTACACACAAAAAAGAGTGAATGGAACACAAATTTTGAATATTAGGGCTGTTGTGTACCAAGGGGAAAATAATCACAGTTAAATAACTGACGCAAAAGGGTCTGTACACATCCCCACATTATTCTGACAAGGGAATGGCAATTTGCAATTTGCTGATCATTTCAAAACGTTGAAAATAAAAGTAAACATCTATCTAAAACTAATCATACAGTACAGTTTCCCTTCGATATATTGCGGTTCACCTTTTGTGCCTCAGTGTTTTGCAGATTTTTTTGTGGTGTTGGTATCATGTCTTATTTATTTATTAATTTCACTACATAGGATTGGTTAATGGAAAATGAAGTGCACTTATAGTTCTTGCACTGCCTGATGCACTGTGAGTTGCAATGGAGTCTGACAGGGGTGTGGTGTTAGAAAGGAGGGCTCTAGAAAGAGGTGTAACCCCAGATAGGAACGTCAACTTGTGTTTTGAATGAGCAGCCAGTGGATTATTGGGTATGGTGGCTTTGTTGGGTGTGCCTTGTCATAAACATTGTGTCTTCTATCAAGACTGATAGGATATTCATTTACCGTATTTTCCGGCCGATAAGTCGCTCTGGAGTATACGTCGCACCAGCCAAAAAATGCATAATAAAGAAGAAAAAAAAAACATAAATAAGTCGCATCGGAGTACAAGTCGCATTTTTGGGGGAACTTTATTTGACAAAATAACACCAAGAACAGACATAGACAACAACCGGCTAAACGATACAGTATGCTAATGTTACATAAACACAAATGAGGAACTGAGAACGTGCCTGACGTAACATATTATGAGTTATTCAAATAACTATAGCATAAATAAAAAGTTTATCAAACCATCCGTGTCACTCCAAATCATTAAATCCATCGAAATCTTCGTCCTTTGTCACTTATAAACAACGCCGCTGCTGACTCTGAGGTGAGTACGGAGCACCACTCAAGTGAAGTTGCCCCAGATGCAGGATTCCTGGCTGAGCAGCAAAGCAGACGAGTTCAGTTACGACAGCTTGAAGAAAGTCTATGGCCCTTCAACCTCAGAACTACTGGCTCCTGTCTTCAGTGCTGATGGTCAACCATTATCACTGTTAGAGTGTTCCTCACTCTAACTTCTTTGCAAGAACCACACGTGAGACAGTTTGGCCATTTTACGCCTGCAAGCGGAGAAAGCCATCAGCACCCTGTGTGGTAAAGAGATGCTTGAAAACAGTCTGCCTTTCACCTCTTGCAAGTTAGTATTTATTGAGAGAAAACAGGGTGGAGGTGAGAGTGAACAAGTTTGGTGTTCTCCTCGGCAGCTGGTCAATCAGTGCAGGGCGTCTTAGCACTTTGTTTTACGATGTTTACGATGAACAAGTTTGGGTGTGTCCTCAGCAACTGGTTAATCATAGTCTACATTCCAACATAATCATACGATCAAAATAACTTGTCAACTGTAACAATCACAGACGGGGAAGATTTTGGAGAGATGAGCGAAACACTTCCACAGCGTCCTGAACAGGCCTTCCACCATCAACGATGATGCCACCGACAGGCTACCCCAAGTGCCTGTTGAAAAGACCCTGGATGCCCCGCCTACCTTGGATGAGATTCAGAAAGCAGTCCAACTACTTTCCAGGGGCAAAGCACCTAGTTCTGACTCAATCCCAGCTGAAATCTACAAGGAGGGTGGTGCGGCACTGGTCGAGAACCTTCACCAGCTGTTTCAGCTCATCTGACAGCACGGGACAGTGCCACACGACTTCAAAGATGCCTCAATCATCCACCTCTACAAAGCCAAGGGAAACAGCCAAGTCTGCGACAATAATAATAATAATTCACTCAATTATATAGCGCTTTTCAAGGACCCAAAGACGCTTACAGAGAAACAAGGTGTGGACCTACGGAGGGGGACGAGGGTGAGACATTAGTATAAAGTTAGAAACAGGAAATGGCTTATGGGTAGAGATGGTCATAGGCTTGAGAGGACGTATGTTTTCAGACGGGACTTGAATATGGGGAGTGAGGGTGAGTCGCAGACAGATTGGGGGAGAGAGTTCAAGAGTCGGGGTGCTGTGCGGGAGAAGGCTCTGTCATCAAAGGATTTAAGTTTGGATTTTGGGACTGTCAGGTGTGAAGTAATGGAGGATCGGTGGGGACGGGTGGGGCGATAGCGGACGAGGAGGTCGGATAGGTAAGGGGGGGCCAGGTGGTGAAGGGCTTTGAAGATGAGGAGGAGCATCTTGAAAATGATGCGCTGTTTGATGATGAGCCAGTAGAGAGAGTGGAGAAGTGATGGGAGTGATGTGTTCGTGGGACCGGGTGTGGGTAAGGAGGTGGGCAGCAGAGTTGTGGACTAGTTGAAGTCTATGGAGGGAGTGAGCAGTCATGCCAGTGAGAAGGGAGTTGCAGTAGTCAAGCCGGGAGGAGATGAAGGCATGGGTGAGGGATTCAGTGGCAGGGAGAGAGAGACAATGTCAGATTTTGGTGTGCGGCAGAGGTGGAAGTAGGAGGTCTTGACAATGAAGCTAATATGTGGGTGGAAGGAGAGGATGGGGTCCAAGATAACGCTGAGGTTGCGTGCCAGAGGGGAGGGAGTGATGGTCGAGGAGTGGATGGCTGATGGGCAGTGAGATGTGTGGAAGCAGCAGTAGACCGGGTTATGATGTTGGTGCAGTGAGTGGTGTTGGTTGACCTCGACTGTACCTGCATGAATGGTAGGCCCCAGTGTGCCATGGTGGCACACAGCTGAGCCACAGCTGGCGAGCTCGCAGGGAGTAGAGGCTCCGTCCGAGAATGCCGGCCGCATGGCCAGAGAGCTGGGTCAAAGTTGTTGCTGCTGGTGTGAAGGGACGCAGCGGGCCAGTTAAGGCCGGCACAAGTACGACCACACACTAGTGCACTCACCTGAGTCCAGAAGAAGCGGCCCCAGGCTCAGAGTTGAGAGGCAGGAGGGTCCGGTGGTGGTTTGGCCAGCTGACTGTTAGCTAGCTGGCTAACGTAGGACGTAGTCCGAGGGAACAGATGAGTGCGAGCGGATTTGTGCGGTGGACGGGAGAGACACGGAAAACAGAAAACAAGACAACACGACTAGAACAAAACAAAAGACGAGCGCACTGAAAATGGGACAACACGTGTTAGGGTTTACAGATTATTTTGATCGTATGATTATGTTGGAATGTAGACTAGAATTATTAACTTTGTTTAAACCTTTTACCTTTCCTTGACTCTGAAAAGTTTAACCATTCAGTTGTTGAAACTTTCCAAATGGTGTGGAAACATTCTTACTTAGTTAGTCATCTAAAATGCTCCACTATTTTCTGTTTCCACGAACTTGTAAAACAATGAGCTGGGACCCTCCGCACTGATTAACCAGTTGCTGAGGTGACCACCAAACAAACATGTCCAATGTCACGCCCACCCTGCTTTCTCTCAATAAATACTCTCTTGCAAGATTCCAAAGTCAGACCTCATTCGATCCTCGCTGTACGTGCAGCGCCGAATGACTCTCCACTTGCAAGTGGTTAAAAAGGGCTGTCAATCGTGCACTTATCTGATGTAAGTGACCGGCTCTCCGTTTAAAGGGTAAAATTCTGTACTTTAGGCCCTCTGCAGTAACGCAGTCTGTAGGAGAGACAAGAATTGATTTAAGCCGGTACGGAAAGAAGATTCGTTCCGAGTCTAAACGCTGTTCAGGTAACTACCGTTTTTTTCCGTGTATAGTGCGCCCCCATGTATAGTACGCACCCCTAAAAATGGCATGCTGATGCTGGAAAAAAGCTTGTACCCATGTATAATACGCACCCAATTTTTATGAATTTTTTTTAAAAAAAAATTTAATTTTTTTTTTTTTTTTTTTTTAAGTCCCAAAGATCGTCACACACGCAGGGAGGCAATGGGTCCCATTTTTATAGTCTTTGGTATGGTCTTAACTAGGCTGGATGTCATTTTTTTGTTGGCGTTGATTTCTCCGACTGCCCCTAAACGCACCACCGCGCTCCGTGCGCACACGGGAAAGAGGCGGCTCTGTATGGGAGAGACGTTGAAGAGGAATAAAAACACCCTTGGAAACCAAAACTTGCCCCTCGTCGTGACTCGGAGCCGCAACAAATGTTTCGGATTTGTGTAGGGTACATTGTGACAGACGGCAAACTAGCAGGTGATCGAGCGAGCGGCTGATACAAGAGCATTGCGGTCGTATGGAGCGTGTTTGAAGTGAACAGCAGAGACGAAAGGAACAAGGCAAAGTGTTGTGAAATAAAATATTACCTGTAATACGCATTTTGTTATTTGCTGATTGAAACTGCTAATTAAACTGTGAATTGAAACTAATAGGTGGAGAACTGAACTCTCGCTCTTTATATAGCTGACGTGTCTTGCGCAACCGTTCTGCGCATCTGTAATGGCGGCCTCCGTATGACGTCCGGTCCGCGATGGAGATTAAAAAACAAACAATATTTGACAATAACACACCATCAAGGATTGCACCATCGCATCAAACGATGTGTCGTCAATTATGAATTTTACTAAGTGTGTTGGGCAGGATGGCTGAATGCGATGCGCGATTGACAACAAACAAGAAGAAAGGTGAGTTTTATTTCGGGGGAGATTTGTCATGTCTCGTCCCCAGTTTTGCTATGTGTCTAAGTTGCCATAGTTTCTGTTCGTGTCACCCCGCGCTTCCTCTGTCACCTCAATCGATGTAACGTGTTTTGTATTTAAGTCCTGTCTGCCCCTCGCTCACCGTTGGATCATTGCATGTGTTACTGTCATTCTGTTCCTGTCTTTGGTAATGTCACCCTGTCTTTTTGTTCCACGACTTTGTCGGTCAGTCCTGTTGTTGGTTTTGTTGTACCATGACTTTCTTTAAAAAAAAAAATAAAAAAAAAAAAATAAATAAAAAAAAATTAAACATTTTTTTTTTGTACCCATGTATAATACGCACCCCAGATTTTAGGACAATAAATTAGTAAAATATTGCGCACTATACACGGAAAAAAACGGTAATCTATTGTTAGATGAATTCCGTCATTTCCGGACGCCAGTCCCGCTGAAATCAAAGAAACCCGAGGGTTGAGTAACTACCGTATTTTCCGGCCTATAAGGCGCACCGGACTATAAGGCGCACCTTCAATGAATGGCCCATTTTAAAACTTTATCCTTATATAAGGCGCACCGGCCTATAAGGCGCACCATTAATGCATCATGTCAGATTTTTAATCCAAATCAAATCATTCTCCATTTTATCTTTTTTATTTCAACTTCAGACGGAAACAAATTACTTTATAATCATAAAATAATGATCCATAGTCTTTTTGAGTCATGATTCATAGTCTTCAGCGGGCCACTTATGATTGATTTCATGACACAATGCTTTGGGCCAGTTTAAATTTAGGAATTTGGTCCATATATAAGGCGCACCGGGCTATAAGGCGCACTGTTGGTTTTTGAGAAAATTTTAGGTTTTTAGGTGCGCCTTATAGGGCGGAAAATACGGTACTTTGTCGAGACCCAGGATCTCCTCGATCGCGGCCGTTTCAGCGGCTCGCCTTTCCTATTAAGATTGTTGCTTTTGTTATCCGCTCGGAATAGTTTAGCTGTCTTTGTTAAGACCGCGGGAACTCGTTTTCACTAGCATACACTCACACTAGTTGAGTTTAAGTTAACGGTTTCGAACCAGATTCTGACACTCCCTGATGTCAAGGATTAAAGATGTCTTCATTTAAAAAAGAACTAAACGTTTTAAAGTATGACTATGATAGAGAAACAAGAGATTTAAAGCATAAAAGATCAAAATAATCATTAATCGAAATTAAACGATTATAAAGAAGAAATTAAATGAATAAGCAAGAAAGTGAATTACAAGTTCCAATTGTTCGAACAACTAACAATAATTTCCACTCACCATTCTCAATAGAGCAAAAATTATTCTGTCTCGAAGTTCTCTCGATTGAAAACTCAAAAATATAGTAAAAAAGGGTAAGAGGTCTAAAATGCTGTTTGGTGGAAAAGTCAAGTGATCGGTTCTCCTTGTTCCAAAATCCGAATTCTGTTTAAAAGAACAGGCTCCCTTAAAGAATGGAGATGACGACGCCCTAAAAATGGCTCCTTTCTTCTGCACCGAGGTCTGCATCTGTCTTTGCCTGTCTTTGAGCTTAAAATTTGACTACCGTATTTTTCCATGTATAATGCGCCCCCATGTATAATACGCACCCTAAAAATGGCATGTCGATGCTGGAAAAAAGCCTGTACCCATGTATAATACGCACCCATTTTTTTTTTTTTTTTTTTTAAGTCCCAATGATCGTCACACATGCATCTGGGTGTGGTGAAATTTGTCCTCTGCATTTGACCCATCCCCGTGTGATTTTGATCCATCCCCTGGGGGAGAGGGGAGCAGTGAGCAGAAGCGGCGCCGCGCTCGGGAATCATTTGGTGATCTAAACCCCCAATTCCAACCCTTAATGCTGAGTGCCAAGCAGGGAGGCAATGGGTCCCATTTTTATAGTCTTTGGTATGGTCTTAACTAGGCTGGATGTATTTTTTTTGTTGGCGTTGATTTCTCCGACTGCCCGTAAAGGCACCACCGCGATCAGTTCGTTTAAAATGAAAAGAGGAAAGTGACGTGCGGACATGTGAAAAAGGCGGCTCTGTATGGGACAGAAGATGAAGAGGAATAGAAACACCCTTGGAAACCAAAACTTGCCCCTCGTCGTGACTCGGAGCCGCAACAAATGTTTCAGATTTGTGTAGGGTACATTGTGACAGCAAACGAGCAGGTGATCGAGCAAGCGTCTGATATGAGAGCATTGCGTTCGTATGGAGCGTGTTTGAAGTGAACAGCAGAGACGAAAGGAACAAGGCAAAGTGTTGTGAAATAAAATATTACCTGTAATACGCATTTTGTTATTTGCTGATTGTATTAAACTATCACATTCAATGTCAGTCAAGAAGAGGACTATTCGCATCGGATCTATAGTGCGCATGCGCAGTGATACTGCCGCCGTATGACGTCCAGTCCGCGATGGAGATTAAAAAACAAACAATATTTGACAATAACACAGGTTTCTGTTCCTGTCTTTGGTAATGCCACCCTGTCTTTTTGTTTCACGTCTTTGCCGGTCAGTCCTGTTGTTGGTTTTGTTAGAGAGTTACGTTAGTTTACCAAGTCTGCGTTTTGAGTTCCTCCAATGAAGGAACTTTTGGTAAGCAGAACTGGCGCTGCGGGATGAAAGCTGCACCAAGCTGCACTTGGTCGCTCTGCTCCTTTCCACACTCCATCCGTGACAAGATTTTCTTCAAAAAAAAAAAAAAAATGTAAAAAAAAAAATTAAGAAAATTGTACCCATGTGTAATACGCACCCCAGATTTTAGGACAATAAATTAGTTAAATTTTGCGCATTATACATGGAAAAAAACGGTAAATCTAATTTGAAGATAGTATACGTAAATTCATTTTAACGAACCTAGGGTTAATCTCAGAAAGAATTAAATCTATCTTTGTCTAATCGGCGTTCTCGACCCACGGCAGTAGCCGCAGGGGCATACTGACGGGCAGATTCCACTGGGCGAGAGAGAGCGATGCTCTTTGTCCGAACGAACCTATTATACCAGTCCAGTCCGTGGGTATTATGCCTCCTTGGTCACGTACCAGTTTTTTTCCATGATGTCATACATTGGCCTCAGGTGACCCAAATACTTCCAGAATAGACTGCACCTGCATCTCAGCCGGTCTCAACCGGATTCCACCAGATGAGGTGACCATGTTCTCACGAAAGTCACAATTTTCTCAGGGATGCTTCATCCTGTTTCCCACTCCCGAATCTTGTCAACTGTCCATCGTGACATTTGCAAATGTTTTTTCTCTGACTTGTGTTCCGTCAAACAGCATTTTGTTTAGGTTTCAACTGGATGCACGTGACCGAGGTCACGCTCATATGTGGAACCTCAGTCTTCCACCACTTAGTATCACCATTAACCCTTTCCCGCCTCCTTGTCTTCGCTCACATTCATACATTCATGTGTAAATGGAACATCAATATTAGATACATGTTTGATACTGATCAAACGTTGTGACAATAATAACACATACTTTCAATTTACCATATAATCATAACTATGATCGTGGATTCTCTTAGTTAGCAGGTTAAAACACTCAAGCATCTTCAAAACGTATTTTGACAAGCTGGTGACCTCTAGGTCAAGCTCAAGCGTGGGATTGCAGTCTTCAACCCACGGTATCACTGTCAGCCCCTTGTCCTTACTCAACTTTTAATACATTCATGTGTAAATGAAACATCAGTGCTATGATGCTGCTCAAATTGCTACTAACTATACAATATTGCAAAACAAAATAAAATAAAGTATATTGCAGCTTACTCTAACTGTGATTAACATGTCTCATTCTCATTACCTAACAATGAGCATGGGCTTCCCTAGTTAGCAAATTAAAATATTCAAGCAGTTTCAAAGTATATTCTCTCAAAACAAAATGATATAACATAATCCAAAATTGTGTGTTGATGTGCTTCAGAACAAGTCTTCATCTAATCGATGACTTTTTAAACTATTAATTTACTATGTTAGGTCAATCTGACTTTGGCACCATCTTCTGGTGAAATTTGGAACGGGAATGGAGGTTTACTGGTTCAACCAACAATTTCCCCTCAGGTCCTCCATGTCAAAATTTGAAATTTCATCTTTGGCAATTCGTCTGGGCCAAATCCAATACACTCTTTTACCATCCTATCCACCATGTAACTCGACAGGGCATACTGTCTCCCGTGTGGTTCTTGCAAAAATAAATTAGAGTGAGCACCACTCTAACAAAGCGAAACAAGTAGCGGACACGGTCCAGGATAGAAGCGGCAGTCAAGAGACCAGACCCCAACGTTGCTCTAACCAGGAAGACAACTCTAACCCTCCCAGGTCAAGGATCCTTGACAATCATCACGGAATCTACTTGCTGTCCATCACAGGCAAGATCCTGGCCAGAGCTCTGCTCAACCGCCTCATCACGCACCTCGAGCAAGGCCTACTACCCAAGAGCCAGTGTGGCTTGCGGAAAGAAAGCAGGACTATAGACATGGTATTTGCTACTAGACAACTACAAGAGATGTCAGGAAAAAAATGTCGACCTATAGACTCCACCGCCGTCGATTTTACCAAAGCCTTCGACATTGTTAGTAGAGAGGGTCTATGGGGAATCATGGCAAAGTACGGATGCCCCAGAAAGTTCATCGCCATCGTACGTCAACCACACGACAGCATGTTGGCAAGAATCCAGGATAACGGTGAGACGACTGTTCCATTCCCTGTCTCCAATGGAGTGAAACTAGACTGTGTCCTTGCCCCCACCTTGTTCAGCCTCATGTTATCAGCCATGCTGACAGATGTCTTCAGAGATGCTGACGTGGGCATCCACATCAAGTACCGGATGGATGGTTCAATATTCAACCTCAGGAGGCTTGAAGCAAATACCAAGGTTTCGACTGATGTCCTCAATGAATTCCTGTTTGCCGATCACTGCACCCTCAACGCTGCCACTGAAGCTGACATGCAACAGTGTTGAACTGTTCTCTGACGCCTGCAACAACTTTAGCCTCACGAAAAAGCACGAAAAACACTGAGGTAATGCATCAGCCAGCTCCAGGGTTCACCATCAATGGGCAGTGACCAATGTTCCCTCTAACTTTTCAAGTGTTTGTGACAACACACAAGCTCCCTGTGCACACTGTGGACCACTGTGTGGAACAGTAGAATAAATAAATAAATAAATAAATAAATAAATAAATAAATAAATAAACTAAATAAATAAATAAATAAATAAATAAATAAATAAATAAATAAATAAGAAAACGGAATAAAAACGGGTTGCAGGTGAACCAATATTAATGCTGTGAGAAGATTTGTGGACCAGAAATGAATGCAGAAACTGAAACTGCAGTGTCCATTTCTGTCTGGATGCAGCTTTCTTGTTACCAATTCCAATCGCTTTAGATTGGTGTAGTTTTCCATGTTGTTTTCTGAGTGAGACAGCTTTCGACTGGACCTCTCCAACAGTTATATAACAAAAGCACATTTGAAATGTTTGTCAGACAATAGACTTGGATCCTGTAACCGCTAGTCTCCTTGGAACTGCTATTTTGCCCTGGAACCTCAGTGTATTCCGCTGCTGGAAAAGATCTGCAACTTGGCTTTGGTTGCTGATTGATTTATTGATCTATCGATCGATTGATTGAACATTTATTGATCCCGGGGGTGGGGAAATTCAGGCCCCAGCAGTATCCATACCACAGAGCGGGTATACAAAAGACACACAGATGGCATGAGGGCAACTCAATCGGCTCTCATAAGGCTGCCACACAAAGGCCCCACAAAGAAAGCCAGAAAGTGCGAAAGATAAAAGCCATCAAAGCAAAAAGCAAAAAGACAAAGGAAAAAAAGTAACAGCGGCCAACCAGCATCCCTCAATATCAGAGAACACCCCCAAAACACACAAAATAGCCTCCACGGGGTCCATAGACAGGTGTAAGGGCAGTCCAGTTCAACGGCGCCCAATGGACCGTGGTCGTAAATCGGTGAAAACACCACAAAGCAGGGAAACGTCTGAGCAGCGTCCTGGGCACCCAGTCGGGGCACGTGCAGATGGTCACCACGGGGCTAGCACGGCGAAGGTCGTTGGTTCCGACAAGCACGAGGGAGCGGACTCCCCACAGGTATCGCGGCTGCGAGGCCAAGGCGAGGGGCCCGGTCAGCATCAGCCGGATAAGCAGGAAGCCGTCGTAGAGTTACGCCGGTCTCGACCGATGTGCTCAGCGATCTGTTAGCTGTGGTTGAGCCTGTGTTTGAAGCCCAGCTTGTCATGTCTCGTCCCCAGTTTTGCTGTGTGTAGGTTGCCATGGTTTCTGTTCGCGTCGCCTCTCCCTTACTGTGTGCTCATGATTGGTGTAATCATGCTCACCTGCCTCTTGTTGCCTGTGTTGTATTTAAGTTCTGTTTGTGTACCACTCGCTGTCGGAGCATTGTGCATGCTGTTGCTGCTGTCATGGAATGCCACTCTGTCCGTTTTGTCTCACGTCGCTGTTCGGTTCTTGTTATTGATTTTGCCAGTAAGTTATGTTAGTTGCCTAGTATGTCTTTTGAGTTTGCTGCAATAAACCCTGGTCCAAGCTGCACTTGGTCACCTCGCTCCATCTCCACCATCCATCCGTGACAGACCCGTGACAGAATGCTCCGACCACTACAGCGACCAGTGCTTGGACCTCCTTCCACCACCAGCTCCCACTGCGACGTCCGATCCACGCCCGTCGTCCGAGCATGTTCCAGCGCCATAGGCTTGCAGCCGCCATCGGATCTTGCTCCAGCAACGCCGCCATCGGAGTGCCTCCCGGCGTCATCAGACTCGCGGTCGCCATCGGAGTGCTTCTGGCGACAGCAGCTTCGCGGCCGCGTTTGTTCTTCACTGCGGCGACGCCGGACCCGCACCACCATCGAAGTCCTCCCGGTGCCATCGGCTGCGAGAGTCATCGGACTTCGCTGCCGCGTGCCGCCGTGGGGGGTTGGGTTTTTGGGACGTCGGGAGCCGTCCCTTGTGGGGGGGGTTCTGTCATGCCTCGTCCCCAGTTTTGGTTATGTGTCATCATTGCTCGCCCCTCCCTTCCTGTGTGCCCTTGATTAGTGTAATCACACTCACCTGCCTCTTGTTGCCTGTATTGTATTTAAGTTCTGTTTGTGTGCCACTCAATGTCGGAGCATTGTGCATGCTGTTGCTGCTGTCGTGGAATGCCACTCTGTCCGTTTTGTCTCACGCCACTGTTCGGTTCCTGTTACTGGTTTTGTCAGTAAGTTATGTTAGTTGCCGAGTATGTCTTTTGAGTTCCTGCAATATACCCTGGTCCAAGCTGCACTTGGTCGCCTCGCTCCATCTCCACCATCCATCCGTGACACAGCTGGCAGTAACTCGGGCCCAGCTAGTTGTGGTTGGACTAGTTGTTGAGTTGTTAGGCCTCAACGTGCCCCCTCTGAAGGGACTACAGCTCTGTAGCAGCTGCTGGGTTGTTAGCCCTCAACTTTGGAAATACCTTTTCAGTACTGATGGTCCCTGAGCATGGCGAAATGTCGATTAGCATCCGGCCATCTGGATTGTTAGCCCTCAATTCACTGCTGCTGGTAAACCAGATGGTGCGGTGATGGTACCACAATGTAGCACACCGCTTTTAGCGGCGGGCAGGTATTGTTTCAATGTTGTCCATGTTAGCTGGGAGGAGCATGTTGTTTTGGCTCATAGAGGTCCTTGTGGCTTTGGGAATCTCTGGAAAGTTGTGAGAGATGCTTTTGTGGGCCAGGGTTTAACTCCATGTGACCAGCCAGGACTGCTCTGAAGGTTAAGTGGAAGAGCCTGGATGATATTCCTGGACGAATCACTGTCATGGTTTTAGTTTATTTCGTTTTAATTTGGACTTGTGTTCATTGTCATGTTTTCTTTGTGTTTCTCATCTTCAATGTCAGTGTCGTCAGGTGATTGTTTCCACCGGTTCTTATTATCTCGTCTGTTTGTATTTAGTTCCCTCCTTTCTGCTTAGTTATTGTTGGATCATTGTCATTTGTCCTCTGTCATATGTGCTGTGTGTCTCGCCTTGGCTCGCCTTGTTTTGGCTTCCCCAGCTTTGTCTTGAGCAACTGCATGTGCACATGAGGCTTCATTAGGCTTCCAGGCCCTCCAGCCAGGTTTATTTCTTGAGGCTTCATGTGCACACAAAACCCTCTTTCTGGTCAAAAAGTGCTCCTGGAGTAATTTATTCCATGAATGGGAATAACTTTTATATCTTGGTTCATGTAGCCTGATTCAAATGTATAAAAATTTTATCTGCATGTGCATTCATATGTAACATAGAAGTGGAGTATTGTTTCAATATGTAATTTCTGATAAGACAGTCACAAAGAAGACAGATTTTTGTTTTTTGTTTTTAAGTGCTGCTGTGTGCGCTGCAAGAAAGACTGTTCAAGATTCAAAAATTTTCATTCGCCATGTTTGAGTATGCCAAACAAGGAATTTGACTTCGATACATCACAGCCTCTGTTCAACATTTAGGTGACTAACAACACTCAGGACGTGTGAAAAATGACAAATATTCTCAAACATCCCCTGATCTTAAACTCCCAGGAGCGCAAGGAAAAACTCAAAACTCCACCTTGGGGAAATGAGAAACCTTGAGAAGAGACAACCGATCCCTCTTCCAGGATGACCAGGCTGAAATGGATGCAGAGAGGACACATAGTACAAATAGTGTAGACAATTCAAAAAAGGTGTGGAGAGCAGGATGTTATTGCACAGCGATGACTCTGAGACTCTAAGAGTGGTAGTGGATATGCAAATCGCGCAGGAGGGACAGGGAACGCATTGACACTTTTGTGTCAGCCAATCGCACCAGCCGTTGAGCCAACGAGGCCTCGTCTGTCATCTGTGACGTCACCGCTCCAAAATGGGACATGCCTCGATATGTGCTCCACTAAACACTTCCTGGATTACTCAACACTCCACGTCCCAACACTACCTAAAAGCAATAATGACATGACTTTGTGTAGTATATTGCAACAAGCCTGTGATCAGTGTACAGCAACAAACATACCGACGTGGATGTAGTCTTTGAAAACTGCGATTGAAGATGAGCTGTGGACTGAAATTGTCGTCTGACTCACTGAGTCAAGTTAAGGTACTTATATAGTCAAAGTCAAAGTCTGCTTTATTGTCAATCCCTTCATATGTCAAGACACACAAAGCAACCGAAATTCCGTTTCCTCTATCCCACGGTGACGAGACATAGTACACGATAGACATACAAGTAGACGACACAAAATAAAAACAAGAAGGCACAAACAATAAATAATAAATAAATAATATGAGTGATGAATAAATAATAAACAAATAAGCCAATAAATAAGAGGAGCAAAACTGAGCCAGAGTGCATACAGCAGACAGTAAGCATAGCGTAAAGTACAGGACGCTACGCAGAAAGGGGGAGCGAGTTAAGGATCCTAACAGCCTGGAGTATTCACAAACATGTCTCAAAGGGCTTCACATGGCCACAGTTGAGAATTATTCTCAACATCCCTTTATCTAAACTTCGAGTCTGGTCCCCTCGACTACTGCAGTTCGGTCTACTTGACTGCTGCAGCCCTGAGTCCGGTCACCTACTTGCTGCAGTCTCGAGCCCGGTCTCCTCGAATGCTGCAGCCCCGAGCCCGGTCTCCTCGACAGCTCTTCCTCGCGCGTGCGTGAGAGCGTGTGTGTGTTCACATTCTATATGAAATACGACGTCAGTCAGTCTGGTGTGTGAACATATCCGTCTTCAAAGTGACCCGCATGGGCAGCAGAAAGAGACATCACTCGCAACGTAGTGTTTGCGGAAGTAAATGCGGTGCCAAGATATTTATTTCCTTGCCTGCACGGGGCACATGATGACCTATAGATCGGATATGGGCAACCTGGCCATTCAGACTGCGATCACTTTGCAAACATATTAGATATTACATATCTGGTCTAGGACCACGTGAATGTGGCCCAGGTTGAATTTAAAAAAACAACAATTGAGCCATGCAGACGGTCTTAAAGAAATCAAGATACAGGTTGCATATGGGCAGAAAAAAAAAATTGACCTGTAATGTGAATGAAGCCCAAGTGTGACAAAGAAGCAGTGACAATGCAAGTTAATGAAAAATTGAGAAAAAAAAGCCTTACGTGTTTTCAAAGGAATGGACACCTCTCAAGCTCAGCTCCACTGAGATTACAGCAAAAAGGGGAGAAAAATGTCCCTGCAATGACCTGGGGACAGAGTGACAGAATCTGTGTGCATAAAAGGGAATGACAAAGAAAAAATGTGTGTGAGAATGTGACAGATAGAATGACAGGGACAGGGAAGCAGCGACGTCCCCAGTGATTATGATTTCACGTCTGGTTACATATTCGGTCTTGACAGATCTTGGGGGCTATCTAAGGTTGTCAGTGAAAATTTGCGGAGAAAAGGCATCCACGTAATTTTTCTCTTCTCTATCAAACTACTATTAGTTATACTTTGTCGTCCCAAAGTTGTGTGTCAATATGACTGTTACGAGGCAATAACTAAATAAGCAGTAGTCACTAAAATACAATGATCCTCCACCATGGGCCTGCTAAACACAAATTGAAGCAGCCAAACCCCACTGAATTGTTGCACCATGTGCGACATTCTGACACTAGTTTTGACATGATATAGAATTTTAATTGAAGGTGCAAAGTCAGTCAATAATACAATGTTATATCACAGGAGATTTCACAACTAAAACATTTGCGGGTATGCAGTGAAGTTTACTTGGCTGCCGCCAACCGTACCACCATTCTAGTATGCGTGTGTATTGTTTCACAATATAAAACTTTCATATGCATCGGAGGCTAAAAAATACCATGGTGAGTTTGTCGCCAAAATGTATGTGTGCAGTTAATGAATGGAACGAATAATTTTCCAAATATTTACTTTCTGCTTTGTTTGTCATAGGTTTTTTTCTCAGTCTCTGATAATCTAGCTGCATTGTCAAGAACCATTCAATCTTTGCTTGACAATTATGGCATAAATAATTAATAATACGAGAGAGAGAGAGAGAGAGAGAGAGAGAGAGAGAGAGAGAGAGAGAGAGAGAGAGAGAGAGAGAGAGAGAGAGAGAGAGAGAGAGAGAGAGAGAGAGAGAGAGAGAGAGAGAGCGAGAGAGAGAGCGAGAGAGAGAGCGAGAGAGAGAGCGAGCGAGAGAGAGAGAGAGCGCGTGTGTGCTGGAGCCTATCCCAGCGGTCATCAGGCAGTAGGCCTGACACCCTGAGCCGGTTGCCATCCAATCGCAGGGCACACAGAGACGAACAACCATTCGCATTCGCACTTGCACCTCGGGGCAATTTGGAGTGCTCAATCGGCTGACCAAGCATGTTTTCAGGGATGTGAGAGGAAACTGGAGTACTGGGAGAAAACCCACGCAGGCACGAGAACATGCAAACTCCACACAGGGAGGGTCGGACGTGGAATCGAACCCGCACCCTCCTAACTTGTCTTTAATGTAAAATTACAAAAGGAATTGTCAAAAAAGCCCAATTGGATATACCGTTTTTTTCCGTGTATAATGCGCCCCCATGTATAATACGCACCCTAAAAATGGCATGTTGATGCTGGAAAAAAGCCTGTACCCATGTATAATACGCACCCAATATTTTTTATTTATTTTTTTAAGTCCCAATGATCGTCACACACGCAGGGAGGCAATGGGTCCCATTTTTATAGTCTTTGGTATGGCCTTAACTAGGCTGGATGTATTTTTTTTTGTTGGCGTTGATTTCTCCAACTGCCCGTAAAGGCACCACCGCGATCAGTGCGGACATGTGAAAAAAGCGTGCGGACATGTGAAAAAGGCGGCTCTGTATGGGAGAGAAGTTGAAGAGGAATAAAAACACCCTTGGAAACCAAAACTTGCCCCTCGTCATGACTCGGAGCCGCAACAAATGTTTCGGATTTGTGTAGGGTACATTGTGACAGCAAACGAGCAGGTGATCGAGCAAGTGTCTGATACGAGAGCATTGCGTTCGTATGGAGCGTGTTTGAAGTGAACAGCAGAGACAAAAGGAACAAGGCAAAGTGTTGTGAAATAAAATATTACCTGTATTACGCATTTTGTTATTTGCTGATTGAAACTGCTAATTAAACTGTGAATTGAAACTAATAGGAAGAAAACTGAACTCTCGCTCTTTATATAGCTGACGTGTCTTGCGCATCCGTTCTGCGCATTGGATCCATAGTGCGCATCCGCAGTGATACTGCCTCCGTATGACGTCCGGTCCGCGATGGAGATTAAAAAACAAACAATATTTGACAATAACACACCATCAAGGATTGCACCATCGCATCAAACGATGTGTTGTCAATTATGAATTTTACTGACTAAGTGTGTTGGGCAGGATGGCTGAATGCGATGCGCGATTGACAACAAACAAGAAGAAAGGTGATTTCAAGTTTTATTTCGAGGGAGATTTGTCATGTCTCGTCACCAGTTTTGCTATGTGTCTAGGTTGCCATAGTTTCTGTTCGCGTCGCCCCTCCCTTCCTGTGTCACCTCAATCAATGTAACGTGTTTTGTATTTAAGTCCTGTCTGTCCCTCGCTCACCGTCGGATCATTGCATGTGTTACTGTCATGATGTCTGTTTGATTTCTGTTCCTGTCTTTGGTAATGTCACCCTGTCTTTTTGTTCCACGACTTTGTCGGTCAGTCCTGTTGTTGGTTTTGTTGTACCATGATTTTCTTAAAAGAAAAAAAAAAAAAGAAAAAAAATTGTACCCATGTATAATGCGCACCCCAGATTTTAGGACAATAAATTAGTTAAATTTTGCGCATTATACACGGAAGAAAACGGTAATTCTAGAACAAACATAAAAAAGGAGGTAAACAAATGTATTGGCACCCTTTGAAAAATCATGTGATGCTTCTCTAATTTGTGTACTTAACATTACCTGTTACTTACCTGTGGCATATAAGAGGCGGTGGCAATGACTAAATCAGACTTGCAGCCAGTTAAAATGGATTAAAGTTGACTCATCCTCTGTCCTGTGTCCTTGTGTGAAAGTCTGAGGACTTGAAAGCAAAATTGTGAGTAAGCAGGGACAATCTCAAGGCTACAAGTCCATTTCCAAAGACCTGGATGTTTCTGCGTATACCATGAGCAGTGGCATCAAGAATGTTGAAGCCCATGGCACTGTGGCTAACCTCCCTAGATGTGGACAGAAAAGAAAAATTGACGAGAGATTTCAACGAAAGACTGTGCGGATGATTGATAAAGAACCTCGACTGACATCCAAACAAGTTCAAGCTGTCCGGTAGTACGAGGGTACAACTGTTTCAACCCATACTGTCCGCCGGCTTCTGAATGGAAACAGACTTGAAGGTAGGAAACCCAGGAAGACCCCACTTCTGACCCAGAGACATAAAAAAGCCAGGCTGGTGTTTGCCAAAACCTACCTGAGAAAGGCAAAAACGTTTTAGGAGAAAGTTCTCTGGTCATATGAGACAAAAATAGAGCTTTTGGGCAAAGGCATCAACACAGAGTGTCAGGGTTTTCCAAACTATCTTGATCTATGATTATGTTGGAATGTATGTAACCGGTAATAAATAACTTAGGTAGATTAGTTTTATGCTTACGTTGGTATGTAACCGGTAATAAACCACCTATCTCTGTCCCATCCTAAACAATGTCGTAAAACATCCCCTGCTCTGTTTATCTAGAGGTCAAGAGCTTTAACTTGTTTATTCAGTCTACTGTCACCCCCACCCTTTTCCTCTTAATAAAGATGCTCTTGTGGGAAGGGAGAGTCAGACTTCATTCGACCATCGCTGTAAGCACAGCGACGAGTGAACTCTCCGCCTGCAGGTGTCTAAAATGACTTGCTTGACTCCTGTGTGGTTCTTGCAAACTAAGTTAGAGTGAGCACCACCCTAACATTTTGGTGCCGAAACCCGGGATCCCTCATACCCGCCATCTGGTTGACGGAGGAAGACGTGCTGCATTGTCGACAAGCCAGCGTCCATTAGGAGGACCTGGAAAAGAAAGTCCTGGGAAGAGAACTTCTTCGCTGGGCCAGCATCTTAAGTCTACCTTCGTCTGACAGAGGTGGATTGACGGGACCCGGGAATGCAACGGACCAGGGGTCAGGTAAGTTAGAAATTGTGTGGTTGTGAAACGCGTAAAAGTAAAAGTGCACAGGAATAAAAATAGGCAAGACAGAAGATAATAAGTCTTGTGGAAGGAGGGGGTGTTGTAGAGTCCCCCTCCGGATGAAGTGGCTCTTCTGGAGCAGTGGTTTTCAAACTGTTTTATATATTTTTGTAAAATCTCACGTACCTACGTGTACCCTCATTTGACAACCACTGTTCTAAGGGGACAACTTCGCGTTGGCAGGGCTGGGTAACTGGACAGTTGTCTTCAGTTCCCAGGGAAGGAAGGGGTGTTGTAGAGTCCCCCATCCGGATGAGGCAGCTCTTTTATTTTTAAAAGAGGACTTCGCGTAGGCAGGGATAAGAAATTTGTGTGGTTGAGTGTGCGACTGTTAGGATAAATTGACTAAAAAGCAGTTCTAGCATTGATCCACGGCAATAACACAGGCTAGTAATCTGTTGAAAGGTCAATTTAAACCTGCATTGAGGATCCTCAAAGAAGAAAAAAAAAAAAATTTGGAAAAACTAGAACTACTAAAATTAAGATGGGAAAAAGGAACGATAAATCTCTAGCTCTTGAAGGAGATGAGAAGTTCATGGCGAATAGATTGCTTTATTGTATGCAATACATGCCAATGTGGAAGAAAAAGTATGGAGTAGAAGGGAAGTTGAGAGTTGAATTGTGCTAGACTGTGGTTGAAAGCTTCACAAGAGAGAAGAGATTAAATCCAAAAGACAAAAGACAGAAAGTTGAAAAGTGCTGCGACTATGTTTGTCAGGCCGGAAGACAATGAGGCCACAGTGCGCAGGCGCACTGTCCCGGCCACGGCTCCAGCCGCAGCTCAAGCAGAAGAGCAAGAGAGGCATTCCGCTCGTGTGCAAAACTTGTATACAACGACTATGCAGTGGGCCAGACATGCTAAAAAAGTGATCCAAAAAGGCAAAAGTTCTGATGTATTTCATCTAGATGATGATGGTAGTGATCTAGATGAAGATACAACGGTCATCTTCCAAAGTTCCCAAAGGGGCAGAGGAAGAGTTAGAGACCAACAAGGCCGCAGGCCGCCATTCAATTCAAACTCGACATCAAATTTGGACTGTTGAAATTATGGTGAACGGGGACACTTGGCAAGAGTGTGTCGTTGTGTAAAACTGTACCAATCAAAGGGCGGAGGAAGTGGCAGAGGAAAAGTCACATTTACAGCATGACAAGCTTCCTCCACTTTGACCCCTCATGCTAATACGGAGAAGAATAGATGCCATTATGACAGCAAAACATGTCATTGTTAGATTATTGGAACATTTATTTTAGATTATTAGAGCTCCTGTCCATACAAGAAGTATGACAATGCTGTTTGTATGCCCAATGACAAATGACCAGAGATCAAATTGTGTGTGTACACTAAAGTTAGAATTTGCAAATCAAGTGGTAAATGAATGCAACTTGAAGATAAGTAAAAAATTAGAATGTACTGTCCTTGTGTGCGTGGGAGGGACAAGCTCATGATCGACCACAGGAAATGGCCAGCCTGTGACGAATCATTGGTGCTGAGACCTGCCCTACGCGCGCGAGAGCTGTGCATGTGTGTTAAAATGATGAAGATTGGCTAAACTTTTAGTGTAAAGAAATTTGCTAGACTGTGGTCTATCCAATTTGCACCGCAGAACAGAAACGATTTGGAAAGATAAAAATGAGAGGAAGAGAGAAAAATGTGTTTGCAAGCAGAAATTGATCCACACTAGTGCATGTTAAGTGTCGAGCCCTCATGAGAAATTTGAAGAAAAAAAAAAAAAAAAACGACAGAACATGCTTTCAGGAATTGGAAGAAGCAAAATTGTGAATTTAAGACATTGCAATGCTACATTTAATAGGAAGAATTGATTGATGGTGTTATAAAATTATACAAACTTCTATATGTGAGCTAAATCTGAGAGATTGAGTTCTTTAAATTTAAAAACAAAGGAAACATTCAGATTAATTTGCCAGTAGTTTTTATGAGTTGAGTTTTTTTTTGGATTGGTGGATTGTTCTATCAGGAACCTTGAGTTGAAAATGGTATATGAATGTTGTGTGGTGAGCTTGGATGAATTGAGACCAATGTGATGGAAAGACTCCTTTTTGGAGACTGTGTGTGAGATGCAAATGAGCATTGATGAATGATTGCCTTGAATGATAGGAAAATACAGGTTGAATGGTTGAAGCTGTTGGCGACAACTATGGAAAATTAGTAGAGCGACTTTGCTGAAAGAGTGGTTTTGAGTAAGTTGAATGCTAAAATGAAAAACATAGCTTTTGGATTAATAATTAACTAGAGAAAAAACTGGAGAACCAGTAACACATGCAGAAGATGTGTGAACTGGGAAATTGAGAAGCGTTTTGGAAAGAAAGTCAAATTAAATGACAGAATCATATGTAGTAAAGAACACATTCTCCCAAAACGTTTGTCAAGGTGTGAGGCATGGGCGTTGCCAAGCCTCAGAAGGAGGGAGTGAATAGGACAGATAGTGGAAGATAGTAATAATACAACACTTTACGACATATAGATTTTCTAATACATTTGGTGTCATACTGTGGTAAATTTCTATTCTGGTATCATGCAATGTATATCTCACTAGTAAGCCTAAGTGTGGCCGGGTCATGTTTCGGGTCAGGTTCGTGCGGGATTGTTTGGGCCTTGGTCCATGATCTCATTGGCACGAGACATCTGGTTTCCATTAACAACTGACAAGATATGCACCTGAGTTAGGAAAGGGAGGCTAACTCATAAATAATGAGGAGATATTGAGAGTAATCTGTTGGTCCTTTCTTTAAGACCCTTCCTGGTGTAGATAGGTTAGCAACACGAGAGATTTAGAGGTTCAAAAGAAAGACAACAACATTATTGATTTGGACAATTGCAGGCTAACAGGAGCATGAGAAAGAAGAACTAAGAAGCGGGATCCAATTTGATCAGGGAGATTGGAAATTCACAGCACCATATTCTAAGTCACATTTTTGAGCAAGCATGACACAGGTAATAACGTTTGAGAGGTCAAGACATAGATCAGGGCTAGATGTGGAACGCAGACCTCGTTGAGTTAATTTTGAATAATGATACTGAAGACAATGTACTGTCTCATTAAATTGGAACTATAGACAGAACGTAGCTCGAAAATAGGATGAGTTGCAGGACTTACAATATAAAGACGAGATCGCTGTTACTAGGAGAATTTGAAGTTTGGTAAACAAACATTACTAGCAGCAGCTACATTTGGTTACAAGTTTGATGTCCCAGTCTGTCACTCTCAGCGCCAGGATCCCTGAAACTCGATCCCGAGACTGCCTGCAGCCGTGGACGTCTACAAAACGGTGCCTGGCTTTGAGGCACCTTTGACCTTTGGCAAGGACAGAGAAAGACTGTTGTTGTGCTTGGAGGGGGGCAAGTACACTCCGGAGGAAAGACGACATCCTTGGGGACGAGAAAAGAAAGAGGGAAGCGGAGGAACTCACAATGTTGAAAATGAACTCATTTGAACAATGGACTCATTCGAGAGTCATGGATGGGTTGGCTCTGAAGCAACAACAAAAGAACACCAATTTGCAGCAGAAGACACATGGACATGAATTGGCCGACAGCCAAATCGCACGCCTTGCTGTGGCGTGGCTAAACTTGGTGGGGCTTGGGTCAAAGTGGACAGGAGCTTCATTGTGCACTGGGTTTGACAGAACTGAGGAGATTTGATAAAAAATTAATAATGCGTAGAGCTACAGAGAGCAGCATCATGGTCAGAGATTGAACAGATTGGATAAAACAAATAGGCTAAAACGGTGAGAAACAAGAGCGAGATCTGATATTTTGGCTCATCAAGCATAAGAAGTAGAAATTGAGTTAGATAAATTTTAGAATAGGACATTTGGACTAAAGTGAATTCAGTCAAGAGGAAGCTAGGTTGCTCAATGTACCTACTCAATAAAATAGTAAGTTCGTTGCACCACAGTGGAGTTTGGGTGGTCAGAAAGTTGGATACGTTCAATTTTTGACTTTCACACAATCATGCATAGGAGTTGCACAAGGCAACAGTTAACAAGACAATGACTGCAATAGGGATCACTTACGACTGCACCGACATGGAAAAGTAGAAGCAAGGGAGTTGAGTAAGGGATTATATGCAGAACAGTCCGCTATACAGTTACCAATAGGAGGTTCTATCAAAAGAAGCTACATGAGGAATGTATAGAATCCCTTTGTCTGTGTTCTGTGTTCGTGCGTAATCTCTGTAAAATTGTGTCAGGCTGTTGTCGTTTGTCTGAGCCTTGGGTGCGCGCTCGGTGTGTGTGCGTTTATGTGCACAACCTGTGTGGGTGCGAACGTGTTAGGAAGAAGACGGCATGGATAAGGGAATCTCCTTTAAGACAGGAGGCAATAAATGGGAAAGCCCCTGCCATGAACGGTCTTTGGTTAGGAGGAATCATTAGGAAGTGCTCAAACTCTTCTTTCAAACACTCCTATCTGCCTCGTTAAAAAGGGCATTACAATTGACTACAAGAGTTGCAAAGGGCAGATGAAGAACAGTCCTTGGCAGATTATATGATCAGGTCCCTCAAACTGAAAGATATGTCCAATGCAAATTTACTGCCGCCTGATCTTTCCTCCTCACAGGTCGACAACCCCATCAATCCAGGAGACTGGGTCTACATCAGGGTCATTAAAGGAAAGAACTGGCCCAGCCATGGTGGGAGGGACCATTCCAAGTCTTGCTGACTACCCCCACCGCAGTGAAGATCGCTGAACGACCCAGCTGGATTCACCTTAGCCACTGCAAGCTACAAGGAGTGCTGGACCCCTCATTTCGGGGCGGTGGCGAAGTCTGCGAACAACGATCCCAACTCCGCTAGGCGGGGGTATGTCTCGGTGTTCCTGTCATCTTAGTAGCAACGGGGCTCCACATGACAGGTGGATCCTCTCCTGCGTTGTGGTTGGAGCATGCTATGGTCTATGGACACATCTGAACAGACCAAGTGATAATGTTGACCGTGGAAAACGATGGTCACACGATGAGAACGTTGAGGACTAGTCAGGAGACCCCAGAAACCCATACGAAACCAAGGCTTGGTATCGGTATGTGAAGGTCACTGTGAGAGCGCACACACAGGTGGGATGTTATGTGTGTGTTCAAAAAACTCCCCTTGCTCCACACAAGTTCACTTGGAGGCCAAAGCAATGAATGTCACTGAAGCGAAATGTATGGCATCCATGGGAGGAGTTGGTTATCAACACTGTGCTGTCACAGTCAGTGACGCTACCCCTACCGCCCTGGACTCGCAGGAATGAATCTGTGATCAAACTATTTTGGATTAATCCCAATGTAACTGTTGGAGGACGACAGATGCCACGAGTGGCCTAAACCAGAACGCTACCTGGAATGGACTACACGCGTTTCATCCAAGAAAACAAGACCCACGAATGCATTCACGACAACTGCTCTCCAGGAGGGAACTGGATGGGAGCTTTGGACATCACCGCTGTGTGCCAGGATGGGAGAGCCATTTCAAGGCGTAAGGGCTCTCCTGCCAACATGGCTGCACCATTGGACGGGACCTACTTCATTCGGAACGGATCGTGGCTTTATTTATATATTTTTTTATTGATAGCATTCTGGTCGCCTAAGGCAGAGGGACCGTGTGAGACTTTTCCTGCATATTAACATCGGCCAGCAGGTTTTTAGATCACACAATAAGTTTGAACTGGAGTATTGTGGAAAAACCTCATCTTCACTGGAAGTTGTTGCTATCATTGGTTGTTGTTTTTGTCGTGTTTCACCCTACACGTTCCCCGACCCGTCCGCTGTCGTCTCAGTTTTTTATTGATCTTTTTTTATTATTGTTTTTATTCTTCTTCTTTGTATTTTCTTCCTTGTGTTTGGTTGATCGGGTTCACATAATCATATGATAAAACAGGAGGGATATGTCAGGGTTTTCCAAACTATCTTGATCTATGATTATGTTGGAATGTATGTAACCGGTAATAAATAACTTAGGTAAATTAGTTTTATGCTTACGTTGGTATGTAACCGGTAATAAACCACCTAGCTCTGTCCCATCCTAAACAATGGCGTAAAACATCCCCTGCTCTGTTTATCTAGAGGTCAAGAGCTTTAACTTGTTTATTCAGTCTACTGTCACCCCCACCCTTTTCCTCTTAATAAAGATGCTCTTGTGGGAAGGGAGAGTCAGACTTCATTCGACCATCGCTGTAAGCACAGCGACGAGTGAACTCTCCGCCTGCAGGTGTCTAAAATGACTTGCTTGACTCCTGTGTGGTTCTTGCAAACTAAGTTAGAGTGAGCACAGAGTTTACAGGAAAAAAAATGAGGCCTTCAAAGAAAGGAACACGGTCCCTGCAGTCAAACGTGTCGAAGATTCCCTGATGTTTTGGGGTTGCTTTGCTTCCTCTGGCAATGGACTGCTTGAATGTGTGCATGGCATCATGAAGTCTGAAGACTACCAACAAATTTTGCAGCGTAATGTAGGGCCCAGTGTGAGAAACTGGGTCTCCCTAAGAGGTTATGGGTCTTTCAGCAAGACAATGACCCAAAACAAACTTCAAAAAGCTCTAGAACATGGTTTGAGAGAAAGCATTGGAGACTTCTAAAGTGGCCAGCAATAAGTCCCAGACCTGAATCCCATAGAACACCTATGGAGAGAGCTCAAGATTCGAGATTCAAGAGTTTTTTTATTCACCATGTTTGAGCGTGCCAAACAAGGAATTTGACTTCGGTAAAACACACCCTCTGTTAAACATTTAGGTGACTAACAACACTCAGAACATGTGAAAAATGGCAAAAACAGTGTAGACAAATTCAAAAAAGGTGTGAAGAGCAGGATGTTATTGCACAGTCATGACTCTGAGATTCTAAGAGTGGTGTGAGTTCAGAGCAACAGCCTGGGGGAAGAAGCTGTCTCTGTGTCTGCTGGTTTTGGCGTACCGAGCTCTATAACGCCGTCCGGAGGGGAGTAGTTCAAACAGACTGCAACCTGGGTGAGAAGGGTCTGCAGAGATGTTCGTTGCACGTTTCCTGGTCCTGGACAGGTACAAGTCTTGGATAGATGGGAGGTTGATTCCAATGATCTTTTCTGCAGTCCTGATTGTCCGTTGCAGTCTGCGCTTGTCTTGTTTGGAGGCCGATCCAAACCAGACAGTGATGGAGGTGCAGGGGACAGACTGGATGATGGCAGTGTAGAAGGTCTTCAGAAGCTCTCGCGGCAGGTTGAACTTCTTGAGCTGTCTCAGGAAGTACAGCCTCTGCTGGGCCTTCTTCCGGACAGAGTCTATGTGGCCGGTCCATTTCAGGTCCCGAGAGATTGTGGTTCCCAGGAACTTGAATGTCTATGGAGAGAATAGTATTACTGCGGATAGTGAGGGGCTCCAGTATTGGTGGTCCGGGTGTCAGATGTGATGCCCCCCAGCCTCACACGCTGTCTCCTGTTGGTCAGGAAGCTGGTGATCCACTGACAGGTGGAGGCAGGCACCGCAAGCTGGATGAGCTTCTATTGGAGGATGTCAGGAGCGATGGTGTTGAACGCCAAGCTGAAGTCCACGAACAGGATCCTGGCGTACGTTCCTGGGGTGTCCAGGTGGTGCAAGGATATATTGCAGTCCCATGTTGACCGCATCATCCACTGACCTGTTTGCCCGGTGTCAGGGTCAGAGCAGGGAGAGGACTCAAATGCAGAGTTAAAAAAATAAAGGAGTTTATTTCCTTCACGGACTACAACTCCAAGAACAAAAGGCGCCTCACGATGAGGGAAAAAGGGCAAAAACAAAAGCGCCTCAACACGAGGGAAAAAAGGGCAAAAACAAAAGCGCCTCAACACGAGGGAAAAAACAAAGGCAAAATCTCACGGGCAAAGCACAGAGCTTGGACAAAAAGTCTCTGCTATCAAGGCTTTCACGGGGAATATCTGTGACTACGGAATCGCTGGTGATCATGACATGCAAGACGCACTGGCACAAGACAAGGGGAAGACGCAGGCTAAATACACACACGGAAGGGGGAGGACACAGGTGCAGACAATCACTGTACTTTTACTGTCTGTACTGTCTGTATGCACACTGGCTCTTATTTGTTGTGTTATCTGTTTATTTATTATGACTCTTATTTATTGTTGTGCCTTTTTGTTTATGATGTTTTTTACTTTTGCGCTATGCTTGCTGGCTCCGTTTTGCTCCTCTTATTTATTGTGTTATCTGTTTATTTATTATTTATTCGTCACTCTTACTATTGATTGTTTGAATTTTTGCCTTCTTGTTTTTGTATTGTGTCGCGTACTTGTATGTCTATCGTGTTGTGTGTCTCGTCACCGTGGGATAGAGAAAAACGTAATTTCGGTCTCTTTGTGTGTTGTGACATGTGGAGAGATTGACAATAAAGCTGACTTTGACTTTGATCAGGGCGGATGATTCAGGTGTACGTAGTTATCAAAACAGGGAGGTCAAGTGGACGGTAGTGCAGAGGAAGTGCAGAGGTCGTGTACAAAATAAAATAGGAAGTGATAACACGAAGGACAGGACAAAACAAAACAATCTACAAAACCCAACAGTATGACATACCCCCCCCCCCTCTAGGGCCGGATCCCAGACGGACCAGGAGCATCGGGGCGAGCAGCGTAGAAGTCCTCCAGCAGACCGGGATCCAGGATGTAACTGCGTAATTGCCGCTCTTCTGGCCCATAACCCTCCCAGTCGACTAGGTACTGCCAGCCCCTTCCCTTCCTGCGCACGTCCAGTAGCTCCTTGACCGTGTACGCAGGCCCACCCCCCACAGTCCGCGGAGACGGAGGCGGCACTGGAGCCGGCACCATCTCACTCTCCCTGACCGGCTTGATCTTCCCTACGTGGAAGGTGGGATGCACGGGGAGGGACCGGGGCAGGCGAAGTCGTACAGCGGCTGGATTCACGACCTTGGATATGGGGAATGGCCCCACAAAACGGAGGGCCAGCTTTCTGGAGCCCACCTGGAGTGGAAGATCCCGGGCGGACAGCCAGACACGTTGGCCCCACTGGTAGGCGGGCGCCGGCCGTCGTCTCCGGTCGGCCATCCTCTTCACTCTGTCCCCCTGGCGGACCAGCGTGGCTCGCGCTGCCGCCCAGATGCGACGACATCGTCTCACCACGGCGCGGGCCGAGGTTACAGACACCTCTGGCTCATTATCAGGGAAGACCGGGGGCTGATAGCCAAAGACGCACATGAAAGGGGACATCCCGGTAGCTGTGGTAGGGAGGGAGTTATGGGCGTATTCTACCCAGATCAAATTCTTACTCCACGTGGAGGGGTTCTGAGTCACTAAGCAGCGGAGGCCTGTCTCCAGCGGTTGATTGATGCGCTCCGCCTGGCCGTTTGCCTCCGGGTGATAGCCCGAAGTGAGGCTCGCGGTGGCTCCTATGTGTCTGCAGAACTCCTTCCAGAACCGGGACACAAATTGGGGACCCCTACCTGACATGACGTTCCGCGGGAATCCGTGTACCTTAAAAACGTGGTCCATGAGGACTTCGGCCGTTCGCTTCGCTGAGGGTAATTTGGGCAGGGCAATGAAGTGGGCCATTTTAGAGAACCGGTCCACCACAGTGAGTATCGTTGTCTTCCCCTTGGATACGGGAAGTCCCGTGACAAAGTCCACAGAGATGTCGGCCCATGGTCGAGAGGGAATGGGGAGAGGTTGCAGCAACCCCACCCGGGCGCGGGGGTGTTCTTATTCCACGCGCAGACGGAGCAGGCTGCCACGTATTCCCTGACGTCAGCTCCCATGGAGGGCCACCAGAACCGCGCCTGAATGACGTACAGGGTCCTTCTCACGCCCGGATGACAGGCGAGCCGGGAGGTGTATGCCCAGTGGACGACTTGGGAACGCAGCCTGGGTGGAACAAACAGTCGATTCGTCGCGCATTTACCAGGGGGTGGCTTGTTGCCGTTGGCCTGCTTCACTAGGTCTTCGATGGGCCAGGTTACGGCCCCCACCACACAGTGAGGACGGAGAATGGGTTCGGGCTCCTTGGCCACCGGATCCGGACTGAAGATGCGCGATAGCGCATCGGGCTTGATGTTTTTGGTCCCCGGTCTGTAAGACAAGGTTAAATTGAAACCGTTAAAGAAAAGGGACCAACGAGCCTGGCGTGAGTTCAGCCGTTTAGCATTCTTGATGTACTGGAAGTTCTTATGATCAGTCCAAACCAAGAAGGGTTGTTGCGCTCCCTCCAGCCAGTGTCTCCATTCTTGGAGAGCCTGCTTCACCGCCAATAACTCTCGATCTCCTACGTCGTAGTTCTGTTCGGCGGGGGCCAGCCGTCGGGACAGGTAAGCGCACAGATGAAGCTTGTTGTCCGCTGGTGACCTTTGGGACAAGACGGCGCCGATTCCTTGACTGAAGGCGTCTACCTCCACCACAAATTGACGAGACGGGTCGGGTAGTGTGAGGATCGGGGTGGAGCTGAATCGCTTCTTCAGCTCCTGGAAGGCGACCTCTGCCTCCGCCGTCCAACAGAACGGGGCTGTTGGAGAAGTCAGAGCATGCAGCGGGGCCTCTGAAGCCTCTGATGAATCGTCTATAGAAATTAGCAAAACCAAGAAATTGCTGCACTTTCTTGCGACTATCGGGTCTAGGCCATTGTGTCACCGTGCTTACTTTTGCTGGGTCCATTTGTACCTTACCGGGGGCTATGATGAAACCAAGGAAGGATATAGTTTTGACGTGGAACTCGCTTTTTTCAGCCTTGACGTAAAGGTGATGATCCAGGAGGCGTTGCAGGACCGACTTAACATGAGCCTCATGGGTCTCCATATCCGGTGAATAGATTAGGATATCATCCAAATATACATAAACAAAACGATCTATAAAGTCTCTCAGAACATCGTTAATCATGGCCTGAAAAACGGCGGGGGCATTGGTGAGACCAAACGGCATCACGAGGTATTCAAAGTGTCCTCGGGGAGTGTTGAATCCCATCTTCCATTCATCGCCCTCCCGGATGCGCACGAGGTGGTAAGCGTTACGCAAATCTAGCTTGGTGAAAACCCGGGCTTGCTGCAACTGATCGAATACCGTCGCCATGAGTGGAAGGGGATATCGATTTTTAATAGTGATCTGGTTGAGGGGACTGTAGTCTATGCACGGGCGTAGGGTACCGTCCTTTTTGCCCACAAAGAAAAACCTGGCCCCTGCAGGGGAGGACGAGGTTCTGATCAATCCCGCCTTAAGCGACGCCTCTATATACTCATTTAGAGCCTGCTTTTCGGGTTCCGAAAGGGAATAAAGCCTCCCCTTGGGTATAGTAGCGCCAGGCAGGAGCTCTATGGCGCAGTCGTACGGACGGTGGGGCGGTAGAGAGCTAGCCTTGGCTTTGCTAAAGACCTCCGCGAGTTGGTGGTAACATACTGGTACCCCGGTCAGGTCTGGGGTTTTCGGGGTCTGGGTCACGAGGAACGGAGTCGGGGTTAGAACCACGGGTAAGGCTGATCGGGGGTTAGGTACGATACATGACCCTTGGACCCTTTGGGTCCCCATCCCCTTATCTCCCCGGACTCCCAGTCCATGGCTGGGTTGTGGCGCGATAGCCACGGGTACCTGAGGATAATCGGATTCATGGAAGAGGTTACCACATGCAGTCTGACTTTCTCATGATGATTCCCGAAGGACAGTGAGAGAGGTTTGGTTACCTGGGATATATCAAAGAGCGCCTGACCATTGAGTGCCTTGGCCTTCACGGTCGTGGCTAGCGATTCGGTTCTTATCCCCAATCTCCGGGCAAAAGCCCAGTCAATCAGACTCTCATCTGCCCCGGAGTCAATTAACACACCAAGTTTGGTGCTTTTCCCGAGGCATGTAAGCGTGCCGATGGGTAGGGTCCGACCCTTCTGCTGGCTACCGGAGAAGGTGCTTATCTTCAGATTCCTCTTCTCCGGGCAGGAGAGGACGATATGTCCTAGTGCACCGCAGTAATAGCATCTGCCTTCCTGGCGTCGGCGCTGCTTCTCCTCGTCGCTCAACTTGGCCCGGCCGAGCTGCATTGGTTCAATCCCAGGCGGTAGCAGTGCCGTGTTCGATCGTTGGCGGTGCGTCTCGAGGAGCGGCGATGCCACCCCTGCCACGGGGGAGAAGACGGTCACGCTCCGGCTTGCGCGCTGCTTCTTCCAGTCCTGCAGGCGGTTTCCGTGCGGATAGCCACCGCGATGAGAGCGTCGAGGTCAGCAGGAAGATCGAGGGGAACGAGTTGGTCCTGGATGGTTCCGGAAAGACCCTTGAGAAAAACATCATACAGGGCCGTCGGGTTCCACCCGCATTCCGCGGCCAGAGTGCGGAAGCGGATCGCGTAGTCGCTGACCGACTCTTGACCCTGGGACAGCTGGCACAGCTCACGCGCCTTCTCCCGGTCCGAGGAGACCGGATCGAACACCATGCGCAGGGCCTCGATGAACGCGGAGAGAGAGCGACAGGTAGCGGAATCCCTGGCTCATTCTGCCGTTGCCCCCGCCCGGGCTCTTCCCGTCAGGTACGAGATCAGGTATGCCACTCGAGAGCGTTCTGTGGGGAAATCGCCTGGGGACCGCTCGAACTGCATTTCGCACTCGGTGATGAAGGCTTTGCTGAGCCCGGGTTCTCCGGCGTACCGTTCAGGAGGAGCCAGTCTGACCCCCATTGCCATGGGGGCGGGAACCGGCCGATCGACCGGGGAAGCAACTGGTGGACTGGGCGTCGCTGCTGGTCTAGCGGTCAGTAGCGTGAGAACGTCTTGCATCTGCCGGCTCAGTGTTCCCACCTACTTCTTGTGTTTTCCAGATCTCATGAACATCAACTCCCAGGGCATCTACCTGCTGCTGGTGTTGGGCTAGCTTCGACGCCTGGGAGCGTACTGTGGCGGTCAGCTGTTCCGACTCTGCCGAGTCCATGTCTGGCCAGTGCGTAATGTCAGGCTCAGAGCAGGGAGAGGACTCGAATGCAGAGTTAAAAAACTAAAGGAGTTTATATTTCCTTCACGGACGACAGCTCCAAGAACAAAAGGCGCCTCACGATGAGGGAAAAAGGGCAAAAACAAAAGCGCCTCAACACGAGGGAAAAAAGGGCAAAAACAAAAGCGCCTCAACACGAGGGAAAAAAGGGCTGAGAACAGCAAACAAAAAGCGCCTCAAACTGAGGGAAAAAACGAAGGCAAAATCTCACGGGCAAAGCAGAGCTTGAACAAAAAGTCTCTGCTATCAAGGCTTTCACGGAGAATAGCTGTGACTATGGGGTCGCTGGTGACCATGACTAGCAAGACGCACTGGCACAAGACAAGGGGAAGACGCAGGCTAAATACACACACGGAAGGGGGAGGACACAGGTGCAGACAATCAGGGCGGACGACACAGGTGTACGTAGTTATCAAAACGGAGGTCAAGTGGACGGTAGTGCAGAGGAAGTGCAGAGGTCGTGTACAAAATAAAATAGGAAGTGATAACACGAAGGACAGGACAAAACAAAACAATCTACAAAACCCGACAGTATGACACCCCCCCCCCCCCCCCCCCCCCCCCTAGGGCCAGTCATTCGTTGACACGCCGTCTGGGCCCGGTGCCTTCCTGGTCTTTTGTCTCGGGAACATCTGGCGCACTTCCTCCTCGCGGATCTGGAGTGCGGCCGCGGCCTCTGCAAGAGAGATAGTGGGTGACAAAGATGATAGAGGTGTGGACAGAGTAGTTGTGGGGAGAGGTGAGTATGTAGATTGTGCTGCAGGAAGTCCCGTTGTGTGGGAGGACCGATCAAACCTGCAGTAGAACCTGTTTAGCTGGTTAGCAAGCCTTGGGCTCTCCACAGGACGGGGGGTTCGTTTCTTGTACCCCGTGATGCTCTGCAGACCTTTCCACACTGTTGAGGGATCAGGATTGGCAGAGAGCTGTCTCTTCAGGTTCTCCCCGTAACACCTCCTGGCTTTCCTGACCTCTCGGTTCAGTGTGTTTCTGGTCTGCTTGAACAGGTCGCGGTCGCCGCTCCTGTAGGCCTCCTCCTTGACTTTGCGCAGCCTCCTGAGGTTCGGTGTAAACCAAGGTTTGTCGTTGTTGTACGTGCAGAAGGTCTTAGTCTGCACACACAGATCCTCACAAAAACTGATGTATGATGTGACAGTGTCAGTGAGTTCATGCATGTCTGAAGTGGCAGCCTCGAAAACTCCCCAATCGGTGCAGTCAAAGCAGGCTTGGAGGTCCTGCCTTGACTCCACTGTCCACTTCCTCACAGTCCTCACGACAGGCTTAGAAGTTTTTAGTTTCTGCCTGTAGGCCGGGATCAGATGAACTAGACAGTGGTCAGAGAGTCCTAAAGCTGCACGAGCCGCAGAGTGGTATGCATCCTTGATCACGGTGTAGCAGTGGTCAAGAGTCTGTGCCCCTCTGGTGGGACACGTTACGTGCTGTCTGTATCTGGGGAGTTCGTGTGCGAGGTTCGCCCTGTTAAGATCACCCAGAACAATGATTAGTGAATTTGGTAGAAGTTTCTCCATGTCTGTTACCTGGTCAGCCAGCATCTGCGTGGCTTCACTCGCACGTGCGTGTGGTGGAATGTAAAAAGCCGCCATGACGATTGAGGAGAACTTCCGTGGTGAATAGAACGGGCGGCAGTTCATGAAAAGTGTTTCTAGGAGAGGGCTGCAAAACTCTTTCAACACCGTGACATCAGTACACCAACGTTCATTAATGTAGAAACAGAGACCACCTCCCTTTGATTTTCCGGAGAGCTCCGCGCTGCGGTCTGCACGAGTTAGCTGAAACCCCGCTAGCTCCACGGCGTGGTGGGGGGTTTGTTCGCTGAGCCGCGTTTCAACGAAGCACAGCGCGGCGGATCTGCTGAAGTCCGTGTTCCTTGAAGTGAGGAGCAGCAGTTCGTCCATTTTGTTCGCCAGGGAGCGGACATTCGCCAGATGAATTGACGGTAGGGCAGAACAGAACCCTCTCTGCCTCAGCTTTACGAGTGCTCCGGCTCATTTTCCGCGCCGGCGTCGCGCTAGCTTGTATAGCACCCCCGCTCCGGCTAGAATCTCCAACAAAGAGTCTGAATCAGAGAGAACAGGAGAGAAAATACCAGAAAAAGACTGTCCGATGTTTAACTACGCTTCTCTGGTAAAAGTGATCCGGGATGGACAGCAGAGGACACAGAAAACACACAAAATAAGACAAAGAAACAGAGAGCGACTCACCGTGGCTGCCATCCGCGGCGCCATCATATGACATCATATGAAACTCAAAATTGCAGTTTGGCGAAGACACCCTTCAAATCTTAGGGACCTGGAGCAGTTTGCCAAAGAAGGATACCGTAATTTTCAGACTATAAGTCGCTCCGGAGTACAAGTCGCATCAGCCATAAAATGCCCAAAAAAGTGAAAAAAAAACATATATAAGTCGCTCCGGAGTATAAGTCGCATTTTGGGGGGCAATTTATTCGACAAAATCCAACACCAAGCACAGTCATGAACGAGCAACACCAGGCTAAACGATAGGTATGCTAAGAGCTGAGAACGGCCCTGACGTAAAATTCAGAGTTATTCAAAAAACTTACATAAATATAACATGTAATAAAACCATCTGTGTCACTCCAATTCATTAAATCCATCGATCGTCCTTTGTCAACAACACGTGCGCGCCGCTGACGGCGCTTGCACTTCAAAATATTCCACAGGATCATATAACGATATATAAATTATATATCAATAACTATTATATAAGCAATAATGTTATCAAACCATCTGTGTCACTCCAAATCAATAAATCCATTGATCGTCCTTTGTCAACAATGGGTGCGCGCATCTGACGGCGCTAGCACTTCAAAATATTCCACAGGCCCATATAACGATATATAAATTAGAAATCAAATAACTATTATATAAGCAATAATATTATTCTATTATCAAACCATCTGTGCACTCTAAATCATTAAATCCATCGATCAAATTCCTTGTCCTTTGTCAACAACGCCGCGCGTGAGCCCTGACGTCGGCTTCGTCGTTATTCCACAGATCTAGTATATAACTATATTGTAGCCTCAACAAAGTACAAGGAAAGACGTGGGTTTGGTAAACGGCTCTTTATTTAACAAAACAAACTTCCAGGCGTGTGGCGGCGTGGACTTCCAGCCACGGAAGTGGAAGAGAGATCCGTAGAATAGGACCCGGCGTGCGTAAAAGCCATGACCGAGCCCCATCCACCGTCCCCGGACAGGCACCCGGCCGAGCGCCGCCCCCCGACTTCAATCCACGGTGGTGAAAGAGAGCTCCTTAGAGTAGGACCGGGCGTGGGTAAAAGCCATAATAGTTTTTCAAACCTTCTGTGTCACTCCAAATCCTTAAATCCTTCAAACTCTTTGTCCGCCGTGTCACTTAGAAACAAAGCCACTAATGATGCCGGTAGTACGTGGGGCCCTTCGTCATCTTTGTCATCCCATGATCAATCTTTGTCCTTTATGTAAACAACCGGCGCGCCACGCCGCGCTGCTGACGTCACTTGAAATTCAAATTACAGTAATCCATTGCTACATCGCGGTTCGTTTATTGCGGTTTTACTTTTTTGGGGGGGGGGGGGAAATTTTTGACAAAAAACATATATAAGTTGCTCCTTATTATAAATCGCCCTCCCCACCCAAACTATGAAAAAAAACGCGATTTATAGTCCGAAAATTACGGTAGTCAATAATTCCAGCAGAGAATTGTAAGAAACTCAACAACACGGTTGTTCGCAGTTATTTTGTCTAAATCTTGAGCTACCAAGAATTAGGCTAAGGGTGTCAATACTTTTTGGAGTTTTGTGTAAAACGGCAATTCACTTGACTCTTTTTCCATTCTCTTTTGCGTTTTTTCATTGCAAGCAAAATAAATGAAGATTATTATACCAAATCATTTGTAATTACAATCATTTTTTGGAAGAAATTGAGCATTTTCTGACAGAATTGCAGGGGGGCCAATACCTTTAGACAGCACTGTCAATATTAGGGCAAACTACGGCCCGCGGGCCACATCTGGCCCATGGGGCCGTTTAATCCGGCCTGCCAAACCTGAATAAATTGTAATAGTAAACTTTTTTTTTTTGGGTCAATTTCGCTGCAATCACTATGTTTCCCCAATAGATAGGGAAGCGCTCGCCCGCGCATTTACTCCCGGAAGTCGTGTCAGAAAGCTCACAAATAGTGAAAACTCACAAGTGCGTGTACATATTAAGTAGTACGGACCCGGGTCCGCACTCAGCGCTCTATTTCCATCATTGCCGAATTTCGAGTGTGGGCTGTGATGTCAGCATTCTCGTAATTCGCGCGCTGAGCTTTCAGATACAGTTTTACGGTAATGCCACCCACAAACCTTCCCCTGGAATCCTTCCATTAAAATGAGTGGCCCGAGGAAAAGAACTGAGTGGCGAGTGTTTAAAAAAAAAGAGGGGACAGTTTGGCTCCACCTACGTGTATGAGCAGACGTTCAGCCCCATGAACGTCAAAAAAAGTCCGCCACAGATCTCGGTTAACGGACTCTATCCTAAGAATTACTACAACAAATTTTACTCCAGACCATGATGCACTACCAAAAAAGGGAGACCAACAATTCTAATCATTTCTTTATTACTTTATTTAGATGGATTCCTTCACTGATTCTTCAAGATGATGTATTTGGTCCGAATGTTTGCCGTTTGATGTGATTTTGCCTCATTGTGTGAAGGCAATGGCCTTCACATATATGTTATTCTACACTATTCACTATTATTATTATTGTGTGAAGGTGATGGCCTTCACACATACGTAATTCTACACCATTCACTATTATTATTATTATTGTGTGAAGGCGATGGCCTTCACACATGTTATTCTACTGTATCCACTTTATTATTATTATTATTAGTGTGAAGGTGAAGACCTTCACACTCATAATAATAATAATTCACTATTAATAATACATTCACTATTATTATTGTCATTGTTATTCTCCTTTATTATTGTATGAAGGCGATGGCCTTCACACATATGTTATTCTACTCCATTCTCTATTATTATTATTTTGTGAAGGCGATGGCCTTCACATATAGTATGTTATTCTACTCCATTCTCTATTATTAATGTGACGATGAAGACCTTCACACTATTGTTATTCCTGCCCTTTATTATTATTAGTGTGAAGGTGAAGACCTTCACACTATTGTTATTCCTGTCTTTTATTAGTGTGAAGACCTTCACACTATTTTTATACCTGTCCTTATTTGTGTGAAGGTGAAGATCTTCACACTATTGTTATTCCTGTCCTTTATTATTATTAGTGTGAAGGTGAAGACCTTCACACTATTGTTATTCCTGTCTTTTATTATTCTACTTATTCTGTCCACTTTTTTGGCGCTTAACTACTTCCACATAGTTCAACCGATTCACTCCGTTCCACTTTTCACATACTCCAAATATATATATATATGTATAATAAACAAGATGGGTGCTTACATTTTTCTTGTTCCGAAAATTTTCCGTTTTCGCAAAATTCGCAAATTTACGAAAAATCTTTCCCCATTCATTCTTAATGGCAGATTCAACATTTCACATTTACGTTGTTCCAGCTTGAAATTCACATCATTCAACACATTCAAATCACATTGGGGACATTCCCAAACTTCCCTAATTCAAAAATTTCACATTTTCACATTTAAAATTTGCACAAGATTTTGCCAAATTTCACAAAATTACGTTTTTCACTTCTATTTTCTACAACTGATTCAACTCGTTTCAACTTTCAACTGTTCATCTTTTGCCTACCTATTCCACACCTTCCCACTTAGCAAAAATTCCACTTTTTCAAATTTGAAGTTCAACCAAATTCTCTTAAATTTTGTTTTTCTACTCTAATTTCTACATTTTTCAACCGATTCAACCCATTCCAACTTTCAATTGTTCTTCTCTTGCCTACCCATTCCACAACTTCCCACTTACCGAAAATTTCAAATTTGAAATTTAACCAAATTCTCCAAAATGTCGTTTTTCTACTCTAATTTCTACATTTCTCTACCGATCAAACCCATTCCAACTTTCAACTGTTCATCTTTTGCCTACCTATTCCACAACTTCCAACAAAATTCAAAACATTCAAATTTGAAATTCGGACAAATTCTCAAAAATTTCGTTTTTCTACTCTAATTTCTACATTTTTCTCCAAAATTGTGTTTTCCTACTCTAATTTCTACATTTTTCAACCAATTCAACCCATTCCAACTTTCAATTGTAATTCCAAATTTTCACATTTGAATTTCGACCAAATTCTCCAAAATTTCATTTTTCTACTCTAATTTCTACATTTTTCAACCGATTCAACCCATTCCAACTTTCAACAGTTCATCTTTTGCCTACCTATTCCACAACTTCCTACTTACCAAAAATTCCCAATTTTCAAATTTGAAATTCTACCAAAATTCTCTAAAATTTCATTTTTCTACTCTAATTTCTACATTTTTCAACCGATTCAACCCATTCCAACTTTATTCACTTTGTTCACCTTATGCTTACCATATTCACCCCCTTCACCCCCACTTCCACTATGCTTTCACAATTCAACCCTTGACCCCCACTTCCAGTGTGGCGGCCATCTTGGATTGACCCTGAAGTGACCCAATGAACCCAGAATGAACCGAAAGTGCCCCAAATCAAACCGGAAGTGACCCCAAATGAACCGGAAGTGACCTCAGCTATACCAGAAGTGAACCCAAATCAAACCAGAAGGGACCCAAATAAACCGGGAGTGACAACAAATAAACCGGAAGTGACCTCAGCTAAACCGGAAGTGCATTAAATTTAACCGGAAGTTCCCCAAATAAACCGGAAGTGACCTTATTTCAACAAGTAGTGCCCTAAATGAAACCAGAAGTGACCTAAAGTTAACATTTGCTCTAACTTTCACAATTTTTGTCCGATTCAACCCGCTTCAACTTTTGAACTCCAACGTTTTCGTTTTGTTCCAAATTTCAAAAATTTTGGGCGCAATTTCTTTTTAAATTTCCATTCATTCTCTATTAGGCATTCAACATTTGCTCTAACTTCTACATTTTCTAACCGATTCAACCCGTTCCAACTTTCAACTGTTCATCTTTTTCCTACCTATTTCACAACTTTCCACTTAACAAAAGTTAAAAATTTTCAATTTTGAAATTTAGCCAAATTCTTCACAATTTCGTTTTTCAACTCTAATTTCTACATTTTTCAACCCATTCAACCCGTTCCAACTTTCAACTGTTCAGCATTTTCCTACCTATTCCACAACTTCCCAATTACCAAAAATGACAAATTTTCTATTTTGAAATTCACCACAAATTCTCCAAATTTTTGTGTTACACTTTTATTTTCTACACTTCTCAAGTAATTAAACTCGTTTAAACATCATTCGGCACCATTCCCCAAGAAGTTATTCATAGTCTTAAGCCTTCACACGCAATTTCTCCAGGAATTGCATTTTCTAGTTAGATAAACATATCTCATAATTCTGACCTGCAAGCGCTGAAGTGATGGAAACTATTTTTCATAATAACAGTGTCATATTTAATGAGAATCACTGAAAGTAGTTTTTGGGTGAAATACTTTTTTAATTCTGTCAATTAAGGCATTTGTTTTCAAAAAGATTTTTGTGAATATCCATGCTTTACTACCTACTAAAAGTACAAACCTTTTATGCAATGACCTTTACATGTCATTTCTATTACTTTAGACAAATACTACATCCATCTGCTGCTCCTGGTTCGGCCCCCAGGTCAAAATTTAGAACCAAAATCGGCCTGCCACTCAAAACGTTTGCCCACCCTTGGGCTATATATTTGGTTAGCGCGTCCGCTTCACAGTTCAGAGGTTGTAGGTTCGATTCCGGCCCTCCCTGTATGGAGTTTGTGTAATAATAGAAAATAGCATCCATCCATCCATCTTCTTCCGCTTATCCGGGGTCGGGTTGCGGGGGCAGCAGCTTTAGGAGGGACTCCCAGACTTCCCTCTCCCCAGTCACTTCATCCAGCTCATCCCAGGGGATCTCAAGTATGTTTATGGGGTGTAAAGAAATAAAGGATATCTCAAACTATATTTTACTTCAACATTTTTTCCATCACACAGTTTCAGTAGAACTATTGTAACCTACCTTTTCTTTCCAACTAATTACTGGAAACGGGGATGGCACATAGTGGTGAATAAGAAAGCAAAGAGTTTGTTCTATGTTTTGTTCATCTCGTCAGTATTTCAACTCTCTGCTCGCTCATAATTGAAAGGCCAGGCAGGGGACTGGAGCAACAAATAGCATGATCAATACAAGGTCTGACGTGTAAATTGATCGTACTTGTGTGTTTGACACTGTGCATGTGCACAAGCATGTACGTAAGTTATGGAAGAGGCTTTCACCCGTGCAACGCTGTACATGTATAGTTCCACTCACATATTGAAGTGTTCAATCAGTGTAATTCATTCTCGCCAGGAGAATTGAGTGGTTGCAGGACGATTCATTTACTCTGCATGCTCCAATCAAAACTATTCCCAGCATTCCCTGCTGTAATAATCACTGCATATGAAATTAGAAGATCCATAATGCCAAACTGCTTCCCACCAAGGTCCAAGTCGGCACACAAGGGATTGCGAGTCTGTGTTAGTCATTATGGCAGACATATTTTCAGTTAACATTACACTCAGTACACTTAATTAGGAATAAATTTGGATTTGTATAACAATGTTTTTTATCTCTTACCGAGACTGTTAATATAAGAAAAACCCATCAGTCTCTGTATTGATTATGTGAGTTGGTTATACTGCAAATTGGTTCTGGTGACTTGTTGTTTTATACTGTTTGTTTGTGTGTATTGTTGGTATATCTCAGTTGAAAACTACAAATAAAGTTTGCCAAAAAAAAGACGAATAGGCTCTGGATTCTGTGCCGTCTGAAAGATCGTCTGTAATGCCTGTTAAACATCTTACATTATGCACAATCACAACAAAGCTATGAATTTCAATTTTGTAACAGTATTTGCTAAGCAGCACGTTTTAAGGTGTATTTGTCCAATATTCCTTTGTACCTTAGATTTGTGGGTCCTGTGTCAGCAATTCCACAGTCATGAATTTTAATGTTAACATTCAAACCTTGCGTCCTTTGAGATCAATGTTCGGTGCAAACATAACCACAATATTTAAGATTGTAGTGCCACAAAACATTATAAATTAAGTTGTATTGTCTTATATGTGGCAATTAGTCCACTGCTTCCTAAACACAAACAACACCTGCTGAACCTCTGTCAACCGTTTAGCAAACATTTACAAACTGGGATAGGGGCTTTAAAAAAACACCGTGTGCCCTGCGAGATGATTTTAAAGGAAATGAGAAGACCCTTTCATTGTCTAGGAAGCAAGTCGGCCGTATTCACCCCTACAAGAGTGAAAATGTTTGTTTCTAGCTGCCCTCGTTTGCAAAAACACACTAAAGAGAGCTGGTGGAAAGGCAGTAAGGTTGTTTTACTATGGTGTTGATGGGAAAAGAAACTTTCCGCTCTCTTACAAGATTTGTTTTTCCATTGACTTGTACAGGTTAGGAGTAACACGAAGGGTGGAAAAAAAATTGATAATTTTTATATAAGTGGGAGTTATCATAAAGAATAATTTGTTAAGAATGGAAGTGTCAGACTGAGTGATGATGTTGAAACTTGAAATCGAGGGTGTTATTAATTTAATAAGTGGTTATGTCTCACAGGTAGAATGTGAAGTCAAAAAGAAATTCTGGAAAGAGCTTCATGAAGCAATTCTGAACAACCCAGGCAGAGAGAGATTCTATGCACTAGTGTGGCTTGACATGCTACTGAAGGAAAGAAAACCGCCTTCTCCCACCTCCAGAACCTCACTTATCCACTTGTCCATTGTTCTCACAATCAGCTGCTGAAAGTCTCATCCACGGCATTTATCCTGCCTTGCTATTTTCTCCTGTTTACGGCTGTGGCCCGCAAATAACTTATTGTTGTCATGCAGGAGGTGCTTTTCCTAGCCCGGCCAAGGTACTAGGTCTCTTGCAAGAGGGCGGAAAGGAACAGAAATAACTGTGATAATGTGGTTGTGCACACCCTTTAAAAACTGGATGTAGCTGTGTTCAGATTTTCCCATTAGATTCAAAATGGGAGTCGGCAGATATCTGCCACCATTAAAGCACATCAGATTAACCTTAAATTAAGGTCACATTTTTAGTAATCTTATTTCTGACACATTGAGAGCCACACACAAGGGTGCAAGCATTTTAACCACTTTTAACCATGCTGAAACGATGGTTATTTGTCTTCAGCTTGTGCGGAAGTTGGCAAAGGGAGATGTGACAACATTGAGGGGAGAGTGCGCCGTTTCCGGGGAACTCTAAATGGTGCTTTAAATGGTGGCAGATATCTGCCGACTCCCATTTTGAATCTAATGGGAAAATCTAAACACAGCTACATCCAGTTTTTAAAGGGTGTGCGCAACCACATTATCACAGTTATTTCTGTTCCTTTCCGCTCTCTTACAAGATTTGTTTTTCCATTGACTTGTACAGGTTAGGAGTAACACGAAGGGTGGAAAAAAAATTGATAATTTTTATATAATACAAGTGCAAGCCAATTAATTATTTACTAAAACCTGGCAATAAAACAGATTGTTTTGACTTTGTAAAAAAACAATTTTATTATTTTCTTGCGACTGTGTTAAAAATAAATATGTAAGTTCCATATTTCCTTTTTTATTGTTTTTTTTTTAATGGACAATTTTGCCAACAGGCGCCCTTTTTTCTGCTAGAACCCATCCCTCTAAAATTGTATTTGCTCATGCCTGGTGCACTGTGCCGCATTCTGCAGCTAGTTTTTATAAGTCATCAGCTGTGGGCAAGTAATTTAGCTGCCGTTTGAAACAAATGAATCGCAGGTGAACAATGTCACACCATTGCAGATGAAACGGTCGATCAAAATGTTTTGTATCACATTATTTTCTACAGCAAAGAAAGTGAAAAGACATCCACCAGTATTGTCATGTCATTACTGTCAGTGCTAAAAAATACACAGATTGCAACTAGAAACAGATGTGATGCAGAAAGCTCGGCTCACCAATCCTCCCCCTTGAAACTACATAAAAAAATAATCATTTTTGCGGCTAATAATTTAAGAAGTGGACATGTAATGTTTCACTGTCATTACAAAAATACAGGTATATTTCGTGCATTTTAACAGAACACTAAATCTGTTTGATTATATGTTTATGTGTGCATGAGTACAATGTTATGTGCTTGCATGTGGCATTGCAAGGTGTGGTTGGATAAAGGTTTAAAATGGCGCAGGTCCATTACGGTCCATTATTTTAGTCTTCGTAACATTCCTGACTCACTCTTGTTTTCCTCTTTGTTTTCTCTCTCTCTCTCTCTCTCTCTCTCTCTCTCTCTCTCTCTCTCTCTCTCTCTCTCTCTCTCTCTCTCTCTCTCTCTCTGCCCCCTAAAACCATGTCTGTCTCAATGTGTGTTGTCTCCAAACTTCTCTCTAGCCAATTAGTGCACTGGCTCTTTCAGCAGAAGACAATGTGTCTCCTCTAAATCCACAGAGGAGGCTTTAAACATTCTCTAGAGATTCAGGGAGTAGGCAAAAGGAAGGGCCGGAGCGATGGAGAATGAGACCACACACACGCACACTAAGACTAACGTGCATTAGATAGCAAAGTTCTTCTGGGTCCTCTAGCCTTTTGCTCAAAGCACCTGAATTACTTTTTGCATAGATTTGCATGTTATTGGGGCTGTTGTTTTTCTGCCAACGCACTTAAAAAGATCAACAACATTTGACATTCATGTGTCATTTTTCACGAACATAATTAAAACAATGAAAAGACCTAGCTTATAGGAGGGATATGTGTGTGTCCAGTGTCCAATGATACATGGTCACCGGGGAGGACTGTAAACACAATTTTCTAAATAAGACATACCGTATTGGCCCGAATATAAGACGATGGTTTTTGCATTGAAATAAGACTGAAAGAGTCTGGGTCATCTTACATTCGGGGTCTAGACATTATACCCATTCACTTGTGCGCAGCGGTAAGTTAAATGTTGCTGGTTTCGACTGAGTATGTTTCTGTGATCGTGTGCGTCTTTGACACAGTGAGTATATACAGTCATTGTTACTACTGTCCACTGTTGGACATCTCTCGGGACCTGAAATGGACCGGCCACATAGAGTCTGTCCGGAAGAAGGCCCAGCAGAGGCTGTACTTCCTGAGACAGCTCAAGAAGTTCAACCTGCCGCGAGAGCTTCTGAAGACCTCCTACACTGTCCTCTGCACCTCCATCACTGTCTGGTTTGGATCGGCCTCCAAACAAGACAAGCACAGACTGCAACGGACAATCAGGACTGCAGAAAAGATCATTGGAATCAACCTCCCATCTATCCAAGACTTGTACATGTCCAGGACCAGGAAACGTGCAAGGAACATCTCTACAGACCCTTCTCACCCAGGTTGCAGTCTGTTTGAACTACTCCCCTCTGGACGGCGTTATAGAGCTCGGTACGCCAAAACCAGCAGACACAGAGACAGCTTCTTCCCCCAGGCTGTTGCTCTGATGAACTCACACCACTCATAGAGTCTCAGAGTCATTACTGGGCAATAACATCCTGCTCTTCACACCTTTTTGAATTTGTCTACACTGTTTTTGCCATTTTTCACATGTCCTGAGTGTTGTCAGTCACCTAAATGTTGAACAGAGGGTGTGTTTTACCGAAGTCAAATTCCTTGTTTGGCATGCTCAAACATGGCGAATAAAAACTCTTGAATCTTGTGCCGTTTGTCCGATCACGGTTTGCTTCGTGTGCGCACCGTTTGATCGACAGCTCCGATGTGCTCCTTTAAATTTCCCTCGCATCGTACAAGCAGCGTACACGCATGACTCCAGCCTTTACGTAGCGGCACGGCGACTAACGGTCGCCAGCAAATGTATTTTGTTGTCTCAATGACATGTTTGGTGTGTTGCCGAGAGTATTTCATTTATGGTTATTTAGTATAGCGGAACCGTTACGCTCAGTTAGTTATGTAATGTGTGCCATCTACTAGTGTTGTGTGACATCAGAGGTTGAGTGTTGACTTAGTTGCTGTATTTTTGTCTGTTGCAGAGCACACACACACACACCACACACACACACACACACACACACACACACCACACACACACACCCCACACACCTTTCACACACTTCATACAATAATCACACACACAAGAATCACATTCACACACTCAAAGACTCACCCATGTACACTACACACACTTGTTCTGACGACCAAACGTGTGCCTATACCCTTTTGCCAGTTTGCCTGTATGCCCCTATGAGCCACAGTGCCTGTTACGTTTTTGGCAATAATTCAGTAAATCAATGAAAACTGAACCACGTCTTCCCTTCTGTGTTCTGACCGACACCCGGGGGCGAAAAGAGCATAACCATCCGAGCCAACCCCCTATACCAGGGGTGGGCAAACCTTTTGACTCGCGGGCCGAACTGGGTTCTAAATTTGGACCGGAGGGCCGAACCAGGAGCAGATGGACGTAGTGTTTGTATGAAGTAATATAAGCGACCTGTAAAGGTCATTGCATAAAAGATTTTGGCCTTTAGTAGGTAGTAAAGCATGGATATTCCAAACAAGTTTTTTTTAAAACAAATGCATTTATTAACAGGATTAAAAAATAATAATAATAATTCACTAAAAAACTGCTATCAGTGATTCTCATAAAATACGACACTGTTATAACAGTCTCCATCACTTCAGTGCCTGCAGGTCAGATTAATGAAAGATGTTTATCTTATGAGATCACATCAAACGGCAAACATTCTGACCAAATATATCATCTTGAAGAATCGGTGAAAGCGTACATCCAAATAAAGTAATCAAAACGGCAACACGGTGAGGGGTATCTGAAAATCAGAGCAGAGTTTTAACTCACAAACATCTGGTAACAGAGGTGAGGAAACGGGAAACACTTCCTTAAAGTAAGCCTTAAGAACTTTACAGGTTAAGATTAGTCGCAAACAGGTGGTGCATCAATGTCCTTGAGCATCCTTCATTGTTTGAAAATTAGAATGGTCACTAGTTTCAATCCCTGCTATGTGTACAAATTATATTCAAAATGCATTTTTTTACAAACTTGAGAGCCTCCCCTTCATTTTCAGGGGGAACAGTGTTGTTGGTCTCCCTTTTTTGTTCGTGCGTCATAGTCTGGAGTAAAATTTGTTGTGGCAATTCTTAGGAGAGATCCGAGGTGTTGGTCCGTTTACCTCGATCTGTGACGGGTAGATTTTGACGTTCATGTGGCTGAACATCACATCGCGTACGTCGAGCCAAATTGGCCACTCTTTTTTAAACACTCGGCACTGTGTCCACCTTGCTTTTCCGTGGGCGACTCATTTTAATAGAAGGATTCCAGGGGAAGGTTTGTGGGTGGCTTTAGCGTAAAACTGTAGCTGAAAGCTCAGCGCGCGAATTACAAGAATGCTGTCGTCACAGCCCACGCTCTAAATTCGGGACTGATACAAATAGAGCGCGAGTGCGCCGTGTCCGTACTACTGAGTACGTACACGCACTTGTGAGTGTGCACCGAGCTTTCTGACACGGCTTCCGGTAGTAAATGCGCAGGCGAGCGGTTCCCCATCTACTGGGGAAACGCAGCCATTGCAGGCAAAATGACCCAAAAAAATGTTTAATAATACAATTTATTCAGGGTTGGGCGGGCCGGATTAAACGGTCCCGTGGGCCGGATGTGGCCCGCGGGCCGTAGTTTGCCCACCCCTGCCCTATACCATAGGTCGGCAACCCATGGCTCCGGAGCCACATGTGGCTCTTTCATCCTTCTGTTGTGGCTCCCTGTGACTTTGGAAAACAATGAGTATTTTATAAAAATTAAATTTTATTTTAGTTTGTTCATTTTAAAATATAATTGTGAATTTGAAAATTATGGTAAACTTGTAACATTAAAATGAAACGTTTTTAATATTTAATATAATGTTTTAAAATATGTGTCACATCCGCCGATGTGCGACATTCGAATTCCTGGCGCCCCTCACGTCTGGTGGCCGTCATTTTTCCAGCACACTACCAGCGTGATAACTATATATTAAGTGAAGTAGTCCTTTTTTTTAATTCAGGAGGACAACTGGCTGCACACTCCAGTACACGCGATGGGACAGAAGCAGACTGCGCATTTTTTTGGTTTACATTGTTCGTTCAGTGCTGGTGGATAATATTTGGATAAGTTTGGATTTTTGTCTCATAAATAAGAGGACAGGTGACTGCAGGCAGTTTGCATTTTTTGCTCAGTGGGTTGGGTAAGTTTGGATTTTTATTTCTTAAATACGAGGACTCAAATAGACACCGGGTATTTTATTTGAAATTAAGCATCAACCAAGTGTAAATCAAGTGTAAAATGCTTTTTGTTACATGCAGAAATACAATTCTGTGTTCTCTGCAGCAGTTCGTTGATTTCATTTTCTTAAATGCAATAGTGTTTCTTACATACTAGCATAATATGTACATGCATAATATATATAATGATGTCAAAATGGGTTGTGGCTCCGGGTGCTTTCTTTTCATTGGGGGGCGGTCCCAAATGGTTCTTTGAGTAAAAAAAAGGTTGCCGACCCCTGCCCTATACAGTCTTCAGGCTCTCCAACAATAGCGGTAGCAGTTTGCATTATTTTATTGCAATGCTTTTCCTTATTCAGATTTGTTTCAAGACTACAGTTACAGTTAGACTTCACTTTGATGGTTAATGCAGTTATTGCAATTTTGTTGTTTTATCACAGTAGATTGGTTTATTTACATTTCAAAAACCAGAAGCCATTAATTTACAAATGTGATTGCACATTAGTTTACACATTTAAATGTTCAGATATTAAGAAGTGATAGACAGATTTTGCATGATTTGAATGAGGCAAAATAACATGCTTTTTCTCTCGAATAGATTGTTATAATCATTTGTTTCAGATGTAATCATTTTCTGTATAAAAATTAAATTTGGTGTTCAAAAAGTATTTTTTCAAACTTGAGTCTTGAAAAAGAGTCGTCTTATAATCAAGGTCATTTTATATTTGGGCCAATACGGTAATCTAATCAGGCAAGCTATGCAGGCATAACCAAAATGTTGGCATCTCTGCGCTTCGGTCACATAATGCACCACTTTTCTCAGCTTAATTATATTACCGTATTTTGCGCCCTATTAGGCGCACCGGGGTATAAGGCGCACCTTCAATGAACGGCCCATTTTAAAACTTTGTCCATATATAAGGCGCACCGGACTATAAGGCGCATAAAATAGAAGCTTTACTGCAACAAACTGAGGTTGACTAGGGTTGCGGTATGCACCCACTAGCCAATAACCAACGAGCCCTCTGTAAACAATCGCGTTTCTCAAACGATCTCCTATAAAATGATTGGAACTGACTAAAGTTCGATCTAACGCATTGGTACTACTTACCTATGTTTCCCTTCCATATCGATCCGTAGATTTACTCGAAACATGAACAGAGCAGCCTATTTTGACATGAAATAGCCTCGCGCGTATAGCAGCTATCGTTATAGCATTAGCCATCCGCAATTTCCTATGAGCCTCAGCTCGCAATCTCCCATGAGCCTCAGCAAAGTGTAAACAATCGCGTTTCTCAAACGATCTCCTATAAAATGATCAGAACTGACTAAAGTTCGATCTAACGCATTGGTACTACTTACCTATGTTTCCCTTCCATATCGATCCGTAGATTTACTCGAAACATGAACAGACCAGCCTATTTTGACATGAAATAGCCTCGCGCGTATAGCAGCTATCGTTATAGCATTAGCCATCCACAATTTCCTATGAGCCTCAGCTCGCAATCTCCCATGAGCCTCAGCAAAGTGTAAACCAGGGATCCCCAAACTTTTTCCTGTGAAGGCCACATAACCTTTCCCTTCTCTGATGGGGGGCCGGTGTCAGTTTGTAACAGAAAAAGTGTGACGATCGTAGGGGAGCTTAAAAAATTTCTTGTTTTCCAGAAAGCCACACATAACCAAATAACGGTTATTTAATAACCCTTTCCAGGTTCTTTACAGAAAAAAAGTCAGGAAACAAATAATAACACTATTAATGAAATAAATAATAACTAAATAACCCTCTCTGAGTTCTTCACAGAAAAAACAACTAAAAAAATAACTAAATATCTATCTCTGGGTTCTTCATAGAAAAAAAACCATGGAACATTAACTTTCTGTTGTGCCATGCACAATCTTAACAGCTAAAAGTTCAGCTCAGTTGTCAGAGCAGAACCTCTCTGACACATATGAGCAGTCTCTTAAAGTTCTTGTGTTCCTTCCTTATAATCCTTTTGTAGGTTCCAGTAGGCTTGTAGACACCGCTGTCTTTTTTGTTAAAGTTTGATAGTGCGTCATAGTCTGGAGTAAAATTTGTTGTGGTAATTCTTAGGCGAGATCCGAGGTGTTGGTCCGTTTACCTCGATCTGTGACGGGTAGATTTTGACGTTCATGTGGCTGAAACTGCATCTGAAAGCTCAGCGCGCGAATTACAAGAATGCTGTCGTCACAGCCCACGCTCTAAATTCGGGACTGATACAAATAGAGCGCGAGTGCGCCATGTCCGTACACGCACTTGTGAGTGTGCACCGAGCTTTCTGACACGGCTTCCGGTAGTAAATGCGCAGGCGAGCGCTTCCCCATCTACTGGGGAAACGCAGTCATTGCAGGCAAAATGACCAAAAAAAAGTTTAATAATACAATTTGTTCAGGGTTGGCGGGCCGGATTAAACGGTCCCGTGGGCCGTATCCGGCCCGCGGGCCGTAGTTTGGTGACCCCTGGTGTAAACAATATCGCGTTTCTCAAACGATCTCATGAAATGATCAGAACTGACTAAAGTTCGATCTAACGCATTGGTATACTTACCTATGTTTCCCTTCCATATCGATCCGTAGATTTACTCGAAACATGAACAGAGCAGCCTATTATGACATGAAATAGCCTCGCGCGTATAGCAGCTATCGTTATAGCATTAGCCATCCGCAATCTCCCATGAGCCTCAGCAAAGTGTAAACAATCGCGTTTCTCAAACAATCTCCTATAAAATTATCAGAACTGACTAAAGTTTGATCTAACGCATTGGTACTACTTACCTATGTTTCCCTTCCATATCGATCTGTAGATTTACTCGAAACATTAACGGAGCAGCCTATTTCGAAATGAAATAGCCTCGCGGGTACAACAGCTGTTCGGCGACGCCCCCTGATTACAGTTACCGTAATGTTGGGAAGCGATGCGACCTTGTAATTTACTAGTCGTACTAAAACGTACTAAAACATTTTGGCAGAGCACTGTGTACAACCAGTATGGATCAACAAATTCATCACTTGATCCATATATAAGGCGCACCGGACTATAAGGCGCACTGTCGACTTTTGATAAAAAATTAGGTTTTTAGGTTCGCCTTATAGGGCGGAAAATACGGTAATTACAATTTCTAGTTAATTTCTCCTGTGTGCATTGAAGCATCACAAAAGGCAGAGAACAAAAACTGGCAAAATCTGATCATTTGACACAGAACGCTAAAAATAGATGGGACAAAATTTGTGACAGTCTCAACTGTTTTTAGTCTATATTTGGAACATGTATAAAATGGGGGAAAATACTGTTAATTTCACTTGTGAGGACAAAAAATGAAAGATAGACATAATGTGGAAGCAAAGTTTCAGTAATGGCATCACTGGAGAAAGTTACCTTTTTTTTTTCGTGTGTGGGAGCCTCCCAGCAGTGTTCTCGCTCACTTTTCTAAAACTTTCTCTCATCCTTTGTGTTATGGTGACTATTGCTTACTCAAGCGATTTGCTATTCAACCTGAAATCCCAGTCCCGGGTAGGTTGCCTGTGGAGGTGAGGAAGTCCTATCGTGGCTCAAGCCTAGGCTAAGGACTAAGTGGGAAGTGGCGTTTTAGACCTCCTGTACCCTCCGTGATCCTGGCGAGCATTAACTCACTGCAGAACAAGACTGATGAGCTTGCTACGCTGGTGAAGACTATGAAGTCCTGAGAGTGCTGATTGTTGTGCTTCTGTGAGACGTGGCTCACGGCTAGCATACCAGATGCTAGCGTTGAGCTACCGGGCTTCAGCACAATCAGAGCCAACAGAAACATCAAAGCCTGTGGAAAGAGTAAAGGCGGTGGTCTCGCTCTGTATGTGAATGTTAGGTAGTGCCACTCTGGGCATGTGTACATCAAGACTTCCATCTGCTACAGAGACATTGAACTTTAGGCAGTGAGCCTGCGTCCTTACTATCTGCCCAGGGAGTTTGGACAAGCCATTGCTGCTCTTGTTGACGTTCCTCTGCGTGGCGACACGGGAGTAGCGTGTGACGTCATCCACTCAGCGGTTACGGACTTGCTGCTGATCTCCGGGTACTTTAATCACGTGACTTTGGACAAGTCACCTGCCTTCACCCAGTATGTGGATTGTTACACCAGGGTAAATAAGACTATTGACCTTCTGTATGTGACCCTTGAGGATGCATACAATGCCACCCCTCTACCTGCACTTGAGAAGGGAGATCACAACTTTGTCCTGCTTCGGCCGCGTTACAAGACAAAATTGAGGAGACCACTCGCCTGTTCAGGAAGGGTCGCTCAGTGGTCTAGTGGAAGAGTGTCCGCCCTGCGACTGGAAGGTTGTGGGTTCAAACCCCAGCCGGGTCATACCAAAGACTATAAAAATGGGACCCATTGCCTCCCTGCTTGGCACTCAGCATTACGGGTTGGAATTGGGGGGTTAGATCACCAAATAATTCCCGAGCGCAGCACCGCTGCTGCTCACTGCTCCCCTCTCCCCCAGGGGATGGATTAAAATCACACGGGGAAGGGTTAAATGCAGAGGTGCCGCGCTCGGGAATTATTTGGTGATCTAACCCCCCACAACCTGGTATGACCCGGCTGGGGTTTGAACCCACAACCTTCCAGTCGCAGGGCGGACACTCTTCCACTAGACCACTGAGCGACCCTTCCTGAACAGGCGAGTGGTCTCCTCAATTTTGTCTTGTAACGCGGCCGAAGCAGGACAAAGTTGTGATCTCCCTTCTCAAGTGCAGGTAGAGGGGTGGCATTGTATGCATCCTCAAGGGTCACATACAGAAGGTCAATAGTCTTATTTACCCTGGTGTAACAATCCACATACTGGGTGAAGGCAGGTGACTTGTCCAAAGTCACGTGATTAAAGTACCCGGAGATCAGCAGCAAGTCAGTAACCGCCGAGTGGATGACGTCACACGCTACTCCCGTGTCGCCACGCAGAGGAACGTCAACAAGAGCAGCAATGGCTTGTCCAAACTCCCTGTGCAGATAGTAAGGACGCAGGCTCACTGCCTAAAGTTCAATGTCTCTGTAACCCCCCAATTCCAACCCGTAATGCTGAGTGCCAAGCAGGGAGGTGTTGGGTCCCATTTTTATAGTCTTTGGTATGACCCGGCCGGGTTACTTAAGTCCGTAAACGTAAAATTATTTCAGAAAAAAGATCATCTTTGGGAACAACCAGATGTTATTCTGCCGGTCAGTATCACTGCGCATGCAGTAGCAAACTCGATAGCAAAGAAATATGTGAGACTCTCAATGGGATCACCAATATTTGAGTGATGTTCCAGTTATTTATCACAATTAGTTTACCAAGTCTGTGTTTTGAGTTCCTCCAATAAACCCTGGTCCAAGCTGCACTTGGTCGCCCCACTCCTTTCCACACTCCATCCGTGACAAGATTTTCTTCAAAAATTGTTGTACCATGATTTTCTTCAAAAGAAATAAATTGTACCCATGTATAATGCGCACCCCAGATTTTAGGATAATAAATCAGTTAAATTTTGCGCATTATACATGGGAAAAAACGGTAATTTAATATAAAGGAAACAAAAGGCAAACAGTGTACTATTAGAGCTGGAAAACTAAATAAACAACAGGGAACTAAGTATCAAAATAAATACTCGAAAAATGACTTGGACTTCACATGGAAGGGAGTAACAACGTAATAGAAATAAGAGCGAGCGTGACAGCAAGACATCAGCACAGCACAATGACTCCACAAAGACTGAACAGAAAGGAGGGAACTCTTTGGGTAACAAATTAAAACCAAACAAACTAAAAACATGACACATCCATCCGTTTTTAACACTGCTTATCCTGCTAAGGAATGCGGGGCGTGCTGCAGCCTATCCTAGCTGACATCGAGCGAAAGGCGGACTACACCCTGAACTGCTCACCGGCCAGTCGCAGGACAAATATACAAACAACCAGCCACACCCACATGCATACCGTCACTGAGTGGGAATCAATCCCACGCTGCTCGCACTCAAATCAGATGAAATTAGCCTAACACCATCAGCGACTTATGTGATTGACTGTTTTGACAATTCTAAACACAATTAATCTGGTCTAATTTAGATTTATTGATGACTTATTTTTATGTTATTGCTTTCCTAAATTCAGAGGTAATCTTGTCGCTTGTATGCTGTATTGTCTTGAGAGAAATCAGAACAGTTGTACGTATCTGCAAATAAGGTGGGGAGGGTATATTTCGAGAATGGTCCAAAATATGAGTTTAATGGATGGAACATTCTAGGGCAGTTATAAGACAATGAGGCAAGCCGGTGACCCGGCCTAACAGGTCAACAAATAGTGCTCTGCGCTTCTAAGCCGGGGCCGCGTGTACAATGCCCAAGTAGGGTGATTCTTTTATTTCCAAAATGTCAGGAATGGCGGAGTCGGGTTTGTCTTTCGACCGCTTGCACAGCACAAATTGGCTGGGAAAAGTCTATAACAGGGGTGGCCAACCCGTGGCTCGCGGGCCGCATGCGGCTCTTTGCCTGGTTTCATGCGGCTCTTTTACGTTCATATCAACATTTGTGTTTGTGGGTTTTTTTGTGCGTGTTGCTTTGCTTGAGTTCAATATGGTCTTTCCGTCAAACACGTATGTGCATGAGGTGAAATCCCGCAAAGGAGGGGCAAACCCATTCGAGGAAACAAATAGTGTCAATTTTCCTCTCAAAATGGCAGGGAGAAAATACACAGCTAAACGAAAATATGAACACAGGACGTTTTTAACAGAGTGGGAAAGTTTATATTCTTTTGTTGAATGCAATGGCAAGCCATTCTTCCTGACATGTCAGACGTCATTAGCGCATTTCAAAGCTTCGAATCTTCAGCGCCACTTCAGCTCACTTCATGCTAATATCGATAAGGACTTTCCAAAAAGGACTGAAATTCACAAGCGCAAGTTGGACACTTTGAAAAGTCAGGCAGAAAAACAGGTACAGTTTTTCTAAAAAATTACGAAACACTCAGAGACTGTCACGCTTGCATCGCATGTAAGTGATTGGACAGTACAGCCAAGTGCGTAGCGATAGAGACTTTATTGCGGGCGGGGGTTAAGGTGGGAGTAGCTGGAGCTGGCGCTGGATCGGCGACCCCTCGACGAGCTGGGGTGGCGGCGGCACGGGCGCCGGTGCCAATGCGCTCTCAAAGACGGGCCGCACACGGGACACGTGGAACGTGGGGTGTACCTTCATGGACTCCGGAAGGAGGAGACGGACGGCAGACGGGTTGATCACCTTCTGGATGGGAAACGGTCCAACAAAGCGCGGCGCCAGCTTGCGGGATCCCGTTCGCTGCGGCAAATCCCGCGTCGAGAGCCACACCCGCTGGCCCACTCTGTACTCCGGAGCCGGCGACAGGCACTTGTTTGCCTGGCGGGCGTAGCCTGAAACAGAGCGGAGAAGAGTGGTCCGGGCCCTCGCCCAGGCACGACGACAATGGCGGACACAAGCCTGGGCCGACGGGCACGCCGTGTCACGGTCCTGGTGGGCGAACAAGGGTGGCTGGTACCCGAAGACGCAGTGGAAGGGTGACACTCCCGTAGCCGAGCTGGGGAGGGAATTGTGGGCGTACTCCACCCAAGGAAGCTGTTGGACCCACCCACGCTGGTCCCCGGCGGCCATGCATCGGAGGGACCTGCCCAGCTCCTGGTTCAGACGCTCGCTCCGCCTGACCATTGGACTGAGGGTGAAACCCCGACGAGAGGCTGGCCGTAGCGCCGAGGAGTCGGCAGAACTCATGTCATAGTTCCGCTCCGAGGCCGACAAGCGGCGAGAAAAAAAGGCGCACGGGTGGAGACGATCGTCCTGGCAGCTGCGTTGGGACAGCACCGCCCCAACACCCACGTTCGAGGCGTCCACCTCGACCACGAACTGCCGGTCAGGATCGGGGACTCGGAGGATGGGAGCGGACGTGAACCTCTTCTTGAGCTCCTGAAACGCCTGTTCTGCCCGTTCCGTCCATTTGCACGGGGAGGCGGGGCTGGTGAGGGCGGTGAGGGGCACGGCCACCGTGCTGTACCCACGGATGAAACGGCGATAGAAGTTCGCGAACCCCAAGAATTGTTGCAGCCGCTTGCGTGTCTCAGGGACAGGTGACTGACATGATGTGACTGCTTGCACTTTCTCTGGGTCCATCTCGACGGATCCCTCGCGCACCACGTAGCCGAGGAACTTGACAGAGGAGGCGTGGAACTCGCACTTTTCTGCCTTCACGTAGAGCGAATTTTCCAGGAGGCGGCGTAGCACCGTCCGAACATGCTTGATGTGTTCAGGGAGCGAGCGGGAGAAGATGAGGATGTCGTCCAAATAAACGAACACGAACTTGTCCAGCATGTCTCGTAGCACGTCGTTTATTAAAGACTGGAAAACCGCTGGGGCATTGGTGAGCCCAAAGGGAACCACCAAGTACTCGTAGTGGCCGCTCGGGGTTTTGAAAGCCGTCTTCCACTCGTCTCCCTCCCGGATGCGGATCAGGTGGTAGGCGTTGCGAAGATCCAGCTTAGTGAAGACGGTGGCACCCTGAAGGCACTCGAAGGCGGAAGACAGAAGGGGCAGGGGGTATCGGTTCTTAACGGTTATCGCGTTTATTCCCCGGTAGTCGATGCACGGGCGGCGCGTGCCCTCCTTCTTCTCCACGAAGAATAACCCCGCTCCCGCAGGTGATGAGGACGGCCGTATGATGCCGGCCACCAGGGACTCCCGGATGTATTCCTCCATGGCCCGGCGCTCAGGAGCGGACAGGGAGTAGATGCGTCCCTTGGGGGGAGGAAGGTGCCGGGCAGCAGGTCGATGGCGCAATTGTAAGACCGGTGGGGAGGTAGGAAGGTGGCCCTGGCCTTGCTAAAAACCTCTTTGAGTTCGTGATAAACCGCTGGTACGGTGGAGATGTCGGGGCTGTACCTGGGCGGGGCTCCACCAAGCGGGCTGGTGGCCGCCCTCAGGCACGTCCGATGGCAGCGTTCGCTCCACTGCCGAACCACCCCCACCTCCCAGTCCAGTACCGGGTTGTGCTGCCGCAGCCAAGGGTGCCCCAGGATGAGCTGCTGTCCTGGGAGGGGAAGAAGAAAAAACTGGATGGTCTCGTGGTGATTGCCGGAGAGCAGTACCTTGACTGGCTCTGTCACGAAGGCCACCTCGCCGATCAGACGGCCATCGATGGCGCGTGCGGGAATGGGCGGGCTCAGAGGCAGGAAGTTAATCCCCCACTGGCGTGCCAGGCAACTGTCCATGAGGTTACCCTCCGCCCCGGAATCCACCAGGGCAGCTACGTTCCGGTCGCCCGCCGCGAGCTGGACACGTGCCTGTAACGTGAGCGTACTGGGACTGGGAGAGCCTGTGCTGGTCGAGCTCTCGCGGATCCCCCCACGCCGCGTGAGCCCCGGCCTCCTGACGGGCACCCCGTCACTCGACGACCCCCCTCCCAGATCCATGGGCTCGGCGGGTGGTGCGGTAGGCGGGTTTCGCAGGGACCTCCGCTCCCGATCGTGCCGCCGCGTCCGGATCCGCCGGTCTACTCGGGCCGCCAAGTTCATCGCGTCCTTCAGGGTTCGCGGCCGATCGCGGGAAACTAGCTCGTCCTTCATGTACTCCGCGAGACCGTTGAGGAACGTGCTGACGAGCGCCGGCTCGTTCCACCCGCTGCTGCCGGCCAGGGTCTGGAACTTGAGGGCGTAATCTGCGACCGATCGGCTACCTTGACGCAGCGTCGCCAGTTCCTCGGCGGCATCTTCGGCGGCAGAGCCCAGGTCGAACAGGCAGAGCAACTCCTCCGTGAATGCATCGAACGCGTCACAAGCCGGGGCCCCCCTCTCGTATTCGGCCAGCCCCCACAGCCGCGCCTTGTCCGTGAGGTGGGTTAGGGCGAACCCGACTTTGGCAGCCTCTGATGCAAACGTGACAGGCTGGAGACCAAACATTATACAGCAGTTAGTCACGAACGCCCTCACGTGTTTGGGATCTCCGCTGAATTTTTCTATGTTGCCGAGGCGGGGCTCTGGAACGTCCACGATCCTCCTGGCCTCGGTCAACGGGCGGGGCGGGGGTGCCGTGACAGCCGGGGGCGCAGCCACCGACAAACTTTGGAGGGCTTGGGCCATTTCCTGCTGCCGTTGCTGTTGCCATTGGCCCACCTCGACCAGCTTCCGGATGTCGGCGGATAGGCTGCTAATGGCGGTCTCGGCTCGCTCCAATCGGGCAAATGCCGTCTCTTCGTTCGCTGGCTGCATAGTGTTGGTCCGTCTGTACTGTAAGGGATTGGACAGTACAGCCAAGTGCGTAGCGATAGAGACTTTATTGCGGGCGGGGGTTAAGGTGGTACGTGTTGGCGACAAAATCTCCGACAGCATCACGCTGAGCACAGGAGCCCCCCAAGGCTGCGTGCTCAGTCCGCTGCTCTTCACCCTCCTGACGCATGACTGCACTGCAACCTACAGCGACAACCGCATGGTGAAGTTTGCTGACGACACGACTCTGGTGGGTCTCATCACCGAGGGAGACGAGACTCAATACAGGCTGGAGGTTGACCTTCTGACCGCGTGGTGCAGGGACAACAACCTCCTGCTGAACGTCGACAAGACCAAGGAGATTGTTGTTGACTTCCGGAAGGGTCACACCCAACACCTGCCGCTGACCATCGACGGTGCTGTGGTAGAGAGAGTGAGCAGCACCAGGTTCCTGGGGGTGCAGATCAGTGAAGATCTCTCCTGGTCCACCAACACCGCATCACTGGCGAAGAAGGCCCAGCGCCGCCTTTACTTCCTGCGGAAACTCAGGCGAGCGAGCGCTCTTCCGGCCGTCATGACTACGTTTTACCGTGGCACCATTGAGAGCGTCCTCTCCAGCTGTATTGCTGTTTGGGGTGGCAGCTGCACTGACGACAACTTGAAGGCCCTGCAGCGCATAGTGAACTCGCCTGGTAAGATCATAGGTGCTTCACTCCCCTCCTTGAAAGACATTTACATCTCCCATCTCACCCGCAAGGCGACCACGATTGTGAGTGATGTGAGTCACCCCGCTCACTCTTTGTTTGATCTTCTGCCCTCTGGGAAGAGGTACAGGAGCCTGCGCTCCCGCACCTCCAGACTCGCCAACAGCTTCATGCTCCAGGCTATTAGGATCCTGAACTCTTAGGACTCTATTAGGGCCAGCTCACTGGCCTAGTCGTTAGAGTGTCCGCCCCGAGACTGGAAGGTTGTGGGTTCAAACCCCGGCCGGGTCATACCAAAGATGTAAAAATGGGACCTATTGCCTCCCTGCTTGGCACTCAGCATTAAGGGTTGGAATTGGGGGTTAGAAGGAGTGGAGCTCTTTACAAGCCCTAGGCTTCGTCTCCCTCCTTGCACAGTTATTGATATAATAATATGTGCTAAACAATAAACTCAAACTAAACTTAAACTCGCTTCCTCGTTCTGCGTAGCGTCCTGTACTTTTGCGCTATGCTTACCTTCTGCTGTAGGCACACTGGCTCCGTTTGGCTCCTCTTATTTATTGTGTTATCTGTTTATTTATTATTTATTCATCACTCTTATTATTTATTGTTTGTGCCTTCTTGTTTTATATTGTGTCGCTTACTTGCATGTCTATCATGTAATATGTCTCGTCACCGTGGGATAGAGAAAACGTAATTTCGGTTTCTTTGTGTGTCTTGACACTTGAAGAGATTGACAATAAAGCTGACTTTGAGTTTGACTTTGACTTTATCTTTGTTTCGTCCTCATACCTGGTTAGTTGCTACTGAGTGCTGTCAGTGTGCAGGTGTGTCGGTGAATAATAAATCTATTCTGTCTATTCTGTCTTCATTGATGAAAGTCCTTGTCACTTTGAGAAGTTTTGCTTGTTGTAAAAACTGTGTCTGGTCTTTGAATTAGTATCCTAAACTTAATATTTGCTAGCAAACAGTTACCTGTTAAACAGTTAACAGTTACCAGTTACCAGTTACCATCTTCTACCGCTTATCCGGGGTCGGGTCGCGGGGGCAGCAGCTTTAGGAGGGACGCCCAGATTACCCTCTCCCCAGCCACTTCACCCAGCTCATCCCGGTAAAGAGTCCAAGGCGTTCTTAGGCCAGATGAGATACATAGTCTCTCCAGTGTGTCCTGGGTCGTCTCCGGGACCTCCTGCCGGTGAGACATGCCCGGAACACCTCCCCAAGCAGGCGACCAGGAGGCATCCTAATGAGATGCCCGAGCCACCTCATCTGGCTCCTCTCAACATAGAGGAGCAGCGGCTTGACTAAGAGTCTCTCATGGATGACCGAGCTTCTCACCCTATCTCTAAGGGAGAGCCGGGACACCCTGCGAAGGAAACTCATTTCGGCCGCTTGTATCCTGGATCTCGTTCTTTCAGAGATCGACGAGTGAATCGAGAGCTTGGCCTTTCGGCTCAACTCTCCATCACGACAGACCGGTACAGAGTCCGCATCACAGCAGACGCTGCACTGATCCGCCTGTCAATCTCACGCTCCATCCTGCCCTCACTCGTGAACAAGACCCCAAGATACTTCAACTCCTCCACTCGAGCAGGATCTCATCCCCGGCCCGGAGAGAGCATTCCACCCTTTTCCGACTGAGGACCATGGTCTCAGATTTTGAGGTGGTGACCCTCATCCCGACCGCTTCACGCTCAGCTGCGAACCGCTCCAGCGAGAGCTGGAGGTCACGGTTGGAGGAAGCCAACAGCATCATATTGTCTGCAAAAAGCAGAGATGCAATACTGAGGTCACCAAACCGGACACCTTCAATGCCTCGGCTGCTCCTATCACAGCAAATGCCAGAGAGTTAAAATCCCAGAGTTTTGATGACAAGAGTATTAATTTTACACTTTGGTGTCAAATGGACACAAAGTAAACTTCTCAGGTTGCACTTCTATAAATAGTGTTAGTGTTGTCACGACTCATCCCCGATCATGTCTGTGTGCTCATATCCGTGTGTCTGTGTGCTCGCCCCTCCCCTCCTGTGTGCCCATGATTAGTGTGATCATACTCACCTGCCTCTTGTTACCTGTCGCGTATTTAAGTCCTGTCTGTGTGTTGCTCCCTGTCGGAGCATTGTGCTGAAGTTTACTGTCAGGAGGTTTGTTTGGTTCCTGTCTTTTTGTCTCACGTCTCTGTTCGATTCCAACCAAAACAGGTTTACTCCCAAGGAGAACGATAGAGAAAGGAACCTCAGTTACAATCTCCATCAATTCTGAGTCCTTACTCCACGTGCCCCTCTTTTTAATGTTTTGGTTGCCCTAGTTACAGAGGCGTTGCAGCACTAAAGGGAGGGGAGATTGTGGCTGTAGCAACCCTGATTAGCTAAGGAATGTAGTGTGGTGTTTATTAGCACTTCATTGTCGGCCCGTCACTTAAATTATTCCAACATTTCCCTCCTGTTTATCACATATATGCTCAATTTTTACCTTACCAAAAACAACCACTTCTCTCGATTTTCAGTTGTCGGATCACAAGGATGAGCACAAATATGTTTACACCAAAAAGGATAAATGTTGCGACATCATCATTCGGAAACACACAGATCTGGGAAAAAGTCTGTAAACTCAAGTGCAAGAATTGCATCATCATCATCGTTATCATCAACATGCTGGCGTTCAGACATTAGGCATACCCGGGCCGTCTTGTCTTCCATGGGCGATATTGCTGTAGTGATGAGACGATTAAACAGAGCACGCAGACATGGAATACAACAACATCCACACAAGGTGAGTATAGCAGTAATTGAGGACACAAGGGATTTATACTGTTTTTTTCCGTGTATAGTGCGCAAAATTTAACTAATTTATTGTCCTAAAATCTGGGGTGCGCATTATACATGGGTAAAAAAAAAATTTAATTTTTTTTTTTTTTAATTTTTTTTTTTTAAAGAAAGTGATGGTACAACAAAACCAACAACAGGACTGAACGACAAAGTCGTGGAACAAAAAGACAGGGTGACATTACCAAAGACAGGAACAGAAACCAAACAGACATCATGACAGTAACACATGCAATGATCCGACGGTGAGCGAGGGGCAGACAGGACTTAAATACAAAACACGTTACATCGATTGAGGTGACACAGGAAGAGAGGGGCGACGCGAACAGAAACTATGGCAACCTAGACACATAGCAAAACTGGGGACGAGACATGACAAATCTCCTTCGAAATAAAACTTGAAATCACCTTTCTTCTGTTTGTCAATGGCGCATCGCATTCAGCCATCCTGCCCAACACACTTAGTAAAATTCATAATTGACGACACATCGTTTGATGCGATGGTGCAATCCTTGATGGTGTGTTATTGTCAAATATTGTTTGTTTTTTAATCTCCATCGCGGACCGGACGTCATACGGAGGCCGCCATTACAGATGCGCAGAACGGATGCGCAAGACACGTCAGCTATATAAAGAGCGAGAGTTGTTTTCTTCCTATTAGTTTCAATTCACAGTTTAATTAGCAGTTTCAATCAGCAAATAACAAAATGCGTATTACATGTAATATTTTATTTCACAACACTTTGCCTTGTTCCTTTCGTCTCTGCTGTTCACTTCAAACACGCTCCATACGACCGCAATGCTCTCTTATCAGACGCTTGCTCGTTTGCTGTCACAATGTACCCTACACAAATCCGAAACATTTGTTGCGGCTCCGAGTCACGACGAGGGGCAAGTTTTGGTTTGCAAGGGTGTTTTTATTCCTCTTCAACGTCTCTCCCATACAGAGCCGCCTTTTTTCACGTCCGCACGCCTTTTTCACATGCGCGCACGGAGCGCGGTGGTGCGTTTACGGGCAGTCGGAGAAATCAACGCCAACAAAAAAAATTACATCCAGCCTAGTTAAGACCATACCAAAGACTATAAAAATGGGACCCATTGCCTCCCTGCGTGTGTGACGATCATTGGGACTTAAAAAAAAAAAAAAAAAATCATAAAAATTGGGTGCGTATTATACATGGGTACAGGCTTTTTTCCAGCATCAGCATGCCATTTTTAGGGTGCGTATTATACATGGGGGCGCACTATACACGGAAAAAAACGGTATTTCATATTTATATAGTAATGTAAGTGTTTACAAAATGACAATAAAGTCTGTCTAAGTCTAAGTCTATTCTCTATTCTTCCACGTGCTCCTCTCACTGTTATTTCAGCACCCTGGTCAGCCCCTTTCTTCCGCCTGCAAGTAATCAGCACTCATTGCCCGACATCGCTTCATCACCATACCTTCTCCTGGTTCTCCTATTTACACCCTGCACTGGCGGGTTCGTCTGCTTTGCCACATGTACGCCTGTTACCGTTGTGTTCCCGCTCTGTTCCCTGACTACTGTTCACCTGATCCGCTGTGTAACAGTACACCTGCTTGCTTGCTTGCTTCCCGTTTTTTTTATTTCTCTGTTAGATCTGACCTCTTGTCTGTCCAAGACTACGAACCTGCCTTTCCCTTGTCTGCCTTGACGTTGCACAATGCTCGTCAACTGGCTCGCCAGCTTGCTTCATGCACCGGGCGGATGGGCGGACAGACAGATAGACAGATTGCATTGGCACTGCATTTATTGACCCCAGGGGGAAATTCAGTGTCCAGCAGTATCCATACCCAAGAGTGGTTACATAGAAGAGAGGATCGCAGATCAGGTGGCATGCACCGGTAACATAGAACTAAATAAACAAACAATAAATATCAGTCATGTTAAACATATCATTAACCCAATATGATGTCTGTGATTGTCCCCCGTGTTGAAATAAGTCTCACAGCATGGGGGAGAAATGATCTCTCTCTCTCTCTCTCTCGCTCTCTCTCTCTCTGTCTCTCTCGCTCTCTCTCTCTCTGTCTCTCTCTGTCTCGCCCCGCCCCCCCCCCCCCCCCTTCCCTACATTCAGCCGCAAATTTGATACCTCTCATGCAACACACTCGCATATACTCTGCCCAGCTATAAATGAAACTGTGACTCAAGGAATAGGCCACCACATAGGCCACAAAAAAATCCGACTTCTCATTACAGACACTCTATACTTTCCTTGTACCCTCATCAGTGTGTGTGTGTGTGTGTGCGTGTGTGTGTGTGTGTGCGCGTGCGTACGTACGTGCATTCGTGTGTGTATCTGTGTGCATGTGTTGCCTGTGGTAAAATTGTGGGTCCTCACCTTGTTATGTGCCACATAGGTCCTTTTTAATGGACTCTTGCTACTCATATTCAGACATACACACTAAGACCCACCAAATCACAGAGTAAATTGGCTAGATTGCAGCGCCAATGCATTAGTTAGATCATGTACATGTTCTAGTGTGGACCTGGCAGCGCCTTGTATGGGTATCAGCCTACCATTGGTATTTTAATGTGTGTGAATGGGTCAATGTGAGGCATTGTAAAGTGCACCATGTGGTGTAGATAAAAAGCACTATATAAGTGCAGTCCATTTACCATGTTCACGGTCACCATACTAACACCATCCAACACCCTGGTTGGAGTTTTCAAACACTTATGGAGAGAAGACAAAACCCTTTAGGGACAATTTTATATGGACAGATGAGACCAAAGTTGAGCTTTTTGCTAAAGCACGACAAAATGTTCTTTACTAAAAACGAAATAAGGCTTTCAAGGAAAGAGACAATATCCCTGTAGTCAAACGGATGGTTCGTCGGGAGGTTCGTCAGGAGGGTCCGTCGGGAGGTCGAACCTCGGACTCAGGAGGAGCAGTGTAGTTTTCGTCCTGGGCGTGGAACAGTGGACCAGCTCTGTACCCTCGGCAGGATCCTTGAGGGTGCATGGGAGTTCGCTCAACCAGTCCACATCTGTTTGTGGACCTGGATAAGGCATTCGACCGTGTCCCTCGGGGAGTTCCGTCGGGGTTGTTTTGGGAGGACTGGGTGCCGAGCCCACTGATAAGGGCGGTGCGGTCCGATCCTGTTCATACACCTCCCATCTCACCCGCAAGGCGACCTCGATTGTGAGTGATGCGAGTCACCCCGCTCACTCTTTGTTCGAGCTTCTGCCCTCTGGGAAGAGGTACAGAAGCCTGCGCTCCCGCACCTCCAGACTCTCAAACAGCTTCATACTCCAGGCTGTTAGGATCCTGAACTCGCTCCCCCGTTCTGCGTAGCGTCCTGTACTTTTACTGTCTGAACTGTCTGAATGCACACTGGCTCTTATTTATTATTTGTTATTACTCTTATTTATTGTTTGTGCCTTTTTGTTTGTGATGTTTTTTACTTTTGCGCTATGCTTGCTGGCTCCGTTATTTATTTTGTTATCTGTTTATTTATTATTTATTCATCACTCTTACTATTGATTGTTTGAATTTTTGCCTTCTTGTTTTTATATTGTGTCGCGTACATGTATGTCTGTCGTGTTATGTGTCTCGTCACCGTGGGATAGAGAAAAACGTAATTTCGGTCTCTTTGTGTGTTGTAACATGTGGAGAGATTGACAATAAAGATGACTTTGACTTTGACTTTGACTTGATATCACTTCACTGGTTCTTTTATCCATCCATCCATCTATCCATCCATCTTCTTCCGCTTATCCGGGGTCGGGTCGCGGGAACAGCAGCTTCAGGAGGGACTCCCAGACTTCCCTCTCCCCAGCCACTTCATCTAGCTCATCCCGGGGGATCCCAAGGCGTTCCCAAGCCAGCTGAGAGACATAGTCTCTCCAGCACGTCCTGGGTCGTCCCCGGGGTCTCCTACCGGTGGGACATGCCCGGAACACCTCCCCAGGGAGGCGTCCAGGAGGCATCCTGATGAGATGCCCGAGCCACCTCATGTGGCTCCTCTCAACGTGGAGGCGTAGCGACTCTACTCCGAGTCTCTCCTTGATGACCGAACTTCTCAACCTATCTCTAAGGGAGAGCCCGGACATCCTGCGGAGAAAACTCATTTCGGCCGCCTGTATCCGGGATCTCGTTATTTCGGTGACGACCCATAGCTTGTGACCATAGGTGAGGGTAGGAGCATGGCAAAACAAGCTGCAAAAATAATGAATGTCATATGTATGGATTTACGACCGATTCTTTATGTTGTACCGTTGCCATTGACAAAAGATTGTGTGAAATCTTTCACGTCTCCTGATTGTGAAATGTGCGACAGAGTGTTCTATATAATATAATAATATAATATATAATATATATAAATAGAAAAAACAAAGAGAAAAGAAAAGAAACCATTGCTTTTAGAGAATGTAGTCAATTGTATATATATCGACATGCCAAGATCTGGTAAAAAGCTGGAAAAAAACAAAATGTCTTTAAATTTGAGTGGCGACGATGATCTGACTGAAATTGATGCAATTAGAGTCCCCAGAGGAGTTCCTGATTAATAAGAATTAATTGACCAAATTGCAGCGGGATGGGAGTCCTCCATTTGCTGCTGGTGTACGATGAACAAGAACATTATCAGGATAAATTACCGTATTTTTCGCACCAAAAGGCGCACTGGATTATAAGGCGCACCCTCAATGAATTTTTCATTTTAGAAATTATTTCATATATAGGGCGCACCGGATTAAAAGGCGCATAAAATAGAAGCTATACTGCAACAAACTGAGGTTGACTAGGGTTGCGGTATGCATCCACTAGCCAATAACCTATGAGCCCTCTGTAAACAATCGCGTTTCTCAAACAATCTCCTATAAAATGATCAGAACTGACTAAAGTTTGATCTAACACTGGTACTGCTTACCTATGTTTCCCTTCCCTTAAATTTACTCAAAACATGAACAGAGCAGCCTATTTTGACATGAAATAGCCTTGTGCGTATACCAGCTATTATTATAGCATTAGCCACCCGCAAACTCCCATGAGCCTCAGCTCACAGACCCCCATGAGCCTCAGCAAAGTATAAACAATCGCGTTTCTCAAACGATCTCTTATAAAATGATTGGAACTGACTAAAGTTCGATCTAACACATTGGTACTGCTTACCTATATTTTCCTTCCATATCAATCCGTAAATTTACTCGAAACATTAACGGAGCAGCCTATTTTGAAATGAAATAGCCTCGCGGGTACAACAGCTATTCGGTGACGCCCCCTGACCACAGTTGCCGTAATGTTGGGAAGCGATGCGACCTTGTAATATACTAGTCGTACTAAAACGTACTGAAACATTTTGGCAGAGCACTGTGTACAACCAGTATGGATCAACAAATTCATCAATTGATCCATATATAAGGCGCTCTGCATTATAAGGCGCACTGTGTTTTTTTGAGTAAAATGTACGTTTTTAAGTGCGCCTAATAGTGCGGAAAATACGGTACATCCATTGCAACATGCAGAAATTGGGCAAACGGACACAAGCAGGACTTGAGGCAGTCCATGAACAGCTAGCCACGCCTTCCCTAATGTCTATCCAGAACCGCAATGCTCTTGTTATGTTGTTGTCTGAGAAAGGAAGGGTCTGCGCAATGTTCAGAGAACAATGCTGCACCTTCATCCAGAACCACACCGGCCCTGATGGGAGCCTGACGAAGGCAATTGCAAGCCTGCAACACTAGGATGAAAGAGCACTAAAAGTGGATGACTGCTTTTGGGAAGTACCGTTTTTTTCCGTGTATAGTGCGCCCCCATGTATAATACGCACCCTAAAAATGGCATGCTGATGCTGGAAAAAAGCCTGTACCCATGTATAATACGCACCCAATTTTTATGATTTTTTTTTTTTTTTTAAGTCCCAATGATCGTTACACACGCAGGGAGGCAATGGGTCCCATTTTTATAGTCTTTGGTATAGTCTTAACTAGGCTGGATGTAATTTTTTTTGTTGCCGTTGATTGCTCCGACTGCCCGTAAACGCACCACCACGCTCCGTGCGCGCATGTGAAAAAGGCGTGCGGACGTGAAAAAAGGCGGCTCTGAATGGGAGAGACGTTGAAGAGGAATAAAAACACCCTTGGAAACCAA